>NC_054388.1:15653656-15751156 GCF_017654675.1 Xenopus laevis | reverse complement strand
CGCCGAATCCTGCTGAAAAGGGCTGAATCCTGGATTCGGCGCATCCCTATTATATTATATATATTAATATATATATTAAAATTGTAAAATAAAGAAATGTGTGAAAAGTGGGTGTTTAATGTGATATATAAATAACCCATAGCTGAGCAGATAACAGGAGCAGAGTGGGCCAGTAAGGAGGATATTGGAAAACATGCAGATGTTAGTAATCCGGAATATTTGATTATATAGACTGTTCTAAAATTCAAATGTGGGCCAGTGCTAATATTTAGCAGACATAGAAACCAATGAGCAGAGCTTAGGGTGGGGATCTATAAGATGCGTCCTTGTCCATAACCTAAATACCCCGCCATAAGGTGACGATGGACACTGACCAGATCTTATGACTGTCCCATAGCTTTAAAGGCAAAGTAGCATATTTGTGTAAACATAATAGTGAAATTGTACACCCGCTTTGTGCAGCTGCCATTTAGGAGCAGTGCAAACTGCATACGATCATCCCCAACCTCTCCCAGCCTGAGAGGACCCAGAGGTGAATATATATATTTCTATGGGTTATTTATATATCACATTAAACACCCACTTTTCACACATATCTTTATTTTACAATTTTGGGCGCGCTCCATCTCCATGGTCCAGTGCTGTATTTGTGCTAATGGAAGCTCTGCAGTTATCGCTTCACTATAAACATAAGTATTTTGTATTTCTCTGACTGTATTTTACCTTGTCTCCCCAGGAGTTCTATGAACACACAAAAACGCTCTGGCAGGACGAGGGGGTGAGGGCGTGCTACGAGCGATCCAACGAGTACCAGCTGATTGACTGCGCACAGTAGTAAGTACTACTCTTAACACACTGATTGTTGTGGATTACAGCTCCCAGCATCCTTAGCAAGATGCTCCTAGTCAGAGTTTATTTGATCCCCTGCCTGTCAGTGTGGCGCTGCTTCTTTGGCAGCTCCGTGGTGCCAGGCTAAGGGAGGTGGCACAATAGTTGTGTTGAAGAAGACCAATTAAACATGTGATATTTCACTAGGACTACTTGCCCTTTCATTTGTAGAAGTCCATATTTGATCTCTTATTGAATGTTACTGATGGAGTCCTGCGCAGGTCCATTTTTTTTTTTTTTTGAAACCCGCAATTTGACCCACACGTTCACGCTATCAAACTAACCTTCCGACCTTGGGGGGGGTGATGCGAAACCGGACGAGATGTCACATTTGACCGAAAGCGATGTCACTCCAGTGCTGAATCTTCTCAAAAACTGGAAGAATCACAAGGGTGGAAGGGATCAAGCCCACACCTTTGATCGGTACCCAGCCAGGTTACCAGCGGACTGCCCGCACGGCCAAGGAATCAGGGACTTTTTGCCCGAAATCCGACCAGGTATTCCATGGGTACCCGACCCAATGCAGGACTCTATCTGATGGTTTCTGTGCCTTGGTCAGGCATTTGGATGAGGCCATGAGTAATGGCTTGGATAAGGAAGACTAAGTCCAATGTATGGTGTCTGGTTGCTTCCATGTTCCTATATCAATTGACTGAGGCACCATGGTGGGGCAATGGGAAGTATTCTACTTTGCAGTGCTGGTTAGTATGTTGAGTGTGTAAACTTTGGAAGCTGTTCCTGCTGAATTGTGCTTAGTACAGTGGAAAACGTATGACGCCATAGTTTTATGGGATCTCTCTGTACAGGCTATGAGCAAACATAGGGGGCTGTTCCTGCTGAATTGTGCTTAGTACAGTTGAAAACATATGCCGCCATAGTTTTATGGTATCTCTCTGTACAGACTATGAGCAAACTTAGGGGACTGTTCCTGCTGAATTGTGCTTAGTACAGGGGAATACCTATGTTGCCATAGTTTTATGGTATCTCTGTAGAGACTGAGCAAACTCAGGGGGCTGTTCCTGCTGCATTGTGCTTATTACAGGGGAATACCTATGCTGCCATAGTTAATGGTTTATGGTATCTCTTTATACAGGCTATGAACATATTTACTGATGTACCCATTTACTAGTCACAGGCAGACATCAGCCATTCCTCTGATTGCGCAAGGTTAGCCCCTGTTTGAACAGTGTAGCACAGCAGAAGGGCTATGGGAGATAAGTGCAACCTAACTGATTCCATCAGACAAATAAAAGCAGAGCACATGTGCAGACAGTCTCCTTATGAGGTTGGTGCAAAGTTAGATATTCAGCAGTGCGCTTTCCTCTGTTATTTGGTACCGGTTGTAAGGTTTTTTTTGCCCATTTAAAGGACAACTAAAGGATATTTACAGTACCATTTAGGCTTTCGTTGATCTGACAGAATACAGGCTCCGTTAATTGGATGGTGTTATGGCTCTCTTTTAAAGTGTTTCACCCCACAATGTTAGATATCACCTCCCAGCATGTAATGAAGGCATAAAGCATTGTGGGAGCTGTAGTGCTGCAACATCTCGGAGAGAGAGATGTTTTTAGAAACGGGGCTTTGGACCCTCTAGCAATGTTTGCGATAGTTCCAGGGATCTCCTAGGCATACTGGCACTCGCCCCGTATCTTACGCTAACCTTCAATCACTGCTGCCCACTGATACAGTTTCTTTTAGGGATGCACCAAATGCAGGATTCGGCCTTTTTCAGCAGGATTCGGATTTGGCCGAATCCTTCTTCCCAGCCGAACTGAATCCTAATTTGCATATGCAAATTAGGAGCAGGGAGGGAAATGTTTTCCCCTTCCCACCCCTTATTTGCATATGCGAATTATGATTCGGTTCGGTATTCGGCTGAATCTTTCACAAAGGATTCGGGGGTTCGGCCGAAAACAAAATAGTGGATTCGGTTCATCCCTATTTTCTGCCCCTGTCGTTTGCCCCAGTGCTTTATAATTGCTTGTTTTTTTGGGGGGGGGGGGTTGTAACTTATTGGATATTGAAATTTTCTTATTACAATTTGTTTGCAATTACAAAAACTTGTGGCATTAAAGCTTCAATTTACATAATAATAAACAAGTTGAACTCAAGAAAATACAAAAGAAGAAAAACAAAAGAGAGAGAAAACCGTAAAAACAAACATCAAAATGGCAAATTGACCTAATTTGTCCTCCTGTTGTGGTCACTTTGTATTCATTGCTTTTATGCACTTAGATACATGTTGTATATAATTAAAGGACCAGTAACATAAAAAAATTGTTCCTTTGTAATGAAAAAAAACCCACCAAGACAGTTTTAACGTTTAACTATGACAAACAAGGGAAAGTTGTGCTCACCACTAATTTTTAAAACCATTAGGCGGGGGGTGCAATGAGGCTTTGACTACAAAATACATATAGACAAATACAAGATCCTCTGCACTCAACCCATTATCAATATATTTAAGACAGAGACATTTTGTGCATACTGCTACTGAAAAATGCCTTACCCTTTAAACAAAACAGATTGTTTGTCCATATATTGCAATATATTTAAGTCATCCCATATCTGGCCAGTCCTACGCTCAATTTTCATCTGATTCATTAAGAATTCTATTGCTTCATTATACATTTTACAAAGGGACTAAGTTTTACCTGCAACTTACTAGCTGCTTTCAAAGTAAAACTCCCAAACTTGAAAGGGTTAGGCATTTTTCAGTAGCAGTATGCACAAAATGTCTCAATGTCTTAAATAGCTATAGTCAGGTGATCCCACTGGTGTCTAATAAAAGGGCAGCCAAGTTTGGGAGTTTTAACTTTTAAATCGCAAAGCTTTTATTAAGAAATTACTTACTAGAAACACATTTTTTTTTAAGTCTTTTTTATGTTACTGGTCCTTTAACCTAACTTCATTGATATTACAATCTACACTATTTGCCTGCTTTTCTAATTGATTATTGAGAGTGTTCCATTTTGGGAAGTGTGGCACTGATACACCCAGGGCTCCGGGCACATTTGTGGCTAGGGATGGCCAAATTGTGCCGTTGCTTCAGCGAAAACTTGTCGAAATGCATAAAAGTCTATCGGCGGGGAAAAAAAATTTTGACGCACATTTTTTCTCTCCTATTGAAGTCCGCGACAAAATACGTCGAAAAAATGTGCTCGTCCCTATTTGTGACAATCACGGGGTTCTGGTAGGAGGCTAAAATGCTTGTGGCCAATAGGGGAAGCGGGAAGACAATAGTGAGCATTGTTCACCAGTAGGTGGGTTTGCACACTGAATCCCAGTTCCTCCGCACAAATAACTCACATACTTGCAAGTCCCACTCCCAGCTGTGGCCAAGTGCACCTCCGACGCACTTGAGCGAAATTATCAGCCTTCATTTGGCACCAATCAGGAAAAATATTTGTGCCACTCATGGGACCTGCAGTTCTCCTGTCCTCCTGTTGTTTGCCTACAACTGCTGTCTGATGTGACATGCTCCCTTCAACTCGGCGGCAGCAAAAACCCCTTCTGCCCTATACAATTAATTTATACCCAGACTGCTCCTTTATCCAATGTTAGGCTGTTACAAAGGGTGCAGAACCATAGGGGGTACTGATTAAAGGAACAGTAACACCAAAATAAAAAAGTAAAAAAAAAAATAGCATGTATTGTTGCCGTGCACTGGTAAAACTGATCTGTTTGCTTCAGAAACACTACTATAGTTCATATAAACAAGCTGCTGTGTAGCAATGGCAGAAATTTAAAAAAGACTATATGGCACAGGTTAAATAGTGGATAACAGATAACACCATTATCTACTACCGAGCTTATCCGCTGTGTAACCTGAGCCTTTTCTACTTTGAATGGCTGCCCCCATTGCTACATAGCAGCTTATTTAAAGGAAAACTAGAAGAATGTAGGTCTCTAAAAATATATTGCATAAAACAGCTCATATGTAAAACCCTGCTTCATGTAAATAAACCATTTTCTTAATAATATACTTTTTTAGTAGTATGTGCCATTGGGTAATCATAAATAGAAAATTGCCATTTTAAAAAATAAGGGCCGCCCCCTGGGATCGTAGGATTCACGGTGCACACAAACAAACCAAACATGTTAGGTCACATGAGCCAATTAACAGACAGAGTTGTGTCTTTTGCTTCCACTCTTCTTCCTGTTACAGTTAGAGTTGTGGTATTTCTGGTCAGGTGATCTCTGAGGCAGCACACAGACCATCATGAAATGGAGGTTCATGGTAAGAGATGTAAAAGGGCAATATTTACTTAAATATATATAATTTTTTCAAGATCCTTTAATATGCCACTTAATAGGATATAAACTATATGTTGCTGAAATATTTATTTTGGGTGTATAGTTTTCCTTTAAATAAACAATAGTACTGTTTCTAATAGGGATGCACCCAATCTGGGATTCGGCCTTTTTCAGCAGGATTCGGCCGAATCCTTCTGCCCGTCTGAACCGAATCCTAATTTGCAAATGCAAATTAGAGGCAGGGAGAGAAAATGTGTGACTTTTTGTCACAAAACAAAGAAGTAAAAAAAAAGTTTTCCCATTCCTAATTTGCATGTGCAAATTCGGTTCAGCCGAATCCAAAATAGTGGATTTGGTGCATCCCTAGTTTCTAAAGCAAACAGAACAGTTTTATCAGTGCAGGGCAACACTGCATTATATTTTTATTACTTTAAATCACTTCTTTTTTTTTTTTGAGGTTACTGTTCCTTTAAATGAATGAACTGAAGGGAAAGTTATCCAAATACGTTTGGGGTGCACAACCAGAGCTGGTTTAATTTTTGAATTGTGGGACTTTGTAACGGATTTGTTGCCCGACTCAGAGCTTTTTGGCATTTAAGTTGTGTGCCAGTGACTTGGAGCTGACACTTTTCAGCAGGCGATGATCGTTCTCATTGTTTGCTATGCGGCATGCCACACGGACTACAGATTGTAGCACAGGCAGAGAAATCGTATCCCTACTCATGTGACTGGCAGGGTTTCCAGCTGCTTTGTGGTCCAGCCCCTCACAACCCAAGATCTGGCCCTGATCTCATAGGTCACAGGGACATAAGAATTAGGGATGCACCAAATGCAGGATTCTGTTTGGGATTCGGCCTTTTCCAGCAGTTTTTGGATTGGATTCGGCCAAATCCTTCTGCCCGACCGTCAGGTCACGTGTTTTACCATTTTCTATTTACTGCAAATCTCCCATTTGTGGCCCAAGGGCTGGGTTGCCCTGTCTTCTCTTGGAAACACTTGCATTAGACCACACTGTGGCCCCTTGTGCTTTCCTGTGCAGTGTTAGGAGGGGCCACTGGTCTGGTACAGAAAGTAGCCCTGTCCTGCCAGTCATTAATGCCCAGTGCATTGTGAAGCCGAGGGTTGGGCGGGGCTCACTCTGCCCACAATGATTAGGATGATTATGTCATGACAGCTGATCCCTACTCTGCCATGCCATTGGCTGTTGCAATCTCCAATTTTTTTCTTCCTCCTCCTGATAGCAGGGGCCCCAATTAGGGAGGTTTCCTGAGCTCAAAGTCTTTCTCATTGACCAGCGCTGTCAGGGGGAATGAGCTGTTGGGCAGAGGATATCACTCGCCCTCCTGTGCCTTTTTTTTTTCTTTCAAGCTACAACTCCCAGCTTCCCCAGCCAGCCAATTGAATATCTGAGTTTCATTAACGGCAATGGTAATAATTAATAGACTAGGTACCGACGTTCCACTGAATCCACTGAGAAATGTATCCGATAATGTAGCAAATTGTATCAGTCAGAGTGCCCTGGGATTACTGAGCTGCCACACTGACTCCCCACAGGGAGAGACATTAAACTTCAATTTTAGAAAAACGGTAAAGTAAAAAAAGTGGAGCTGGTTTTTCAAAGCTGCCCCAATTGTGTTGCACAGCCTGAAGGCCAGTTAGGGTGAGATTTGGGGTGAGTGCTTATTTGTTCCCTGGGTACCCCTCGAACTATAGCAGGGTGACTGTTACCCCAATGTTTCTATATATCTGTAACCTTGTTATGAGCTAAGGGGTCCAGCCTGAAGGCCAGTTAGGGGGAGATTTGGGGTGAATGTTTATTTGTGCCCTGGGTACCCCTGGAATTATAGTATGGTGACTGTTACCACAATGTTTCTATATATCGGTGAGCTGGTTATGATTATGTGGGTACCCCTGATACTTTAGCATCTACACTTAACCCTTCCTCTTGTGCTGTGTCCCATATAGACATTTCTATTACTTGTCATTCACTGAGGCCCCCCCTTCCTGAAGGCAATAGTATTCTAAGATCGTATTCAATTGTCTGAGTGGTTTGGGCTCTTCTCTAGCAACCAGGCAGTCATTTGAATGGCAGACCGGCAAAGGAATAGCAGAGAGTCTGGAGAGTATAATGAAGTGGTAGTCTAGGGATGGATCTACTTTCTGGCTGCTGTGGGTTTGGTGACAAAAGTTTCATATTAAATAAAATAATAATAATAAAACCTTCTGAGACTTATTGCAACCTGTTGTAAAATATTAATGTTGGTGGTTATCGTCAAATATAAATGGATCTGTGTCCCAGCAGAGACACATGCCTCTCAAATCAAGTGTGCAAAGAATTGCTGGGAGTTGTAGTTTAACATCTGGAGGCCCTGTGCATGTGAGGAGTGTTGCTGTGCTCCTTCTTCCCACCCCTGGGGGGGCCCCTCCTCCCAAACTGCTTATGCAAACTGTGTGCAGAGCCAGCGCAGAGCTATTTTTAGCCCCGGCTGCAGCAAGCAAAGGGGTAGGGCTGCATTTGGGTCACGTAGGAGGGCAATTCAGGGGGTGTTTCCCTGTGCCAGGCTGCAGGCACCGGATTGGTAATCAGACGACAAGCATGCAGCCCTCCCAATCATCTCCCGCCCCCATCTCTGCTGCAAATGGAAACGGCACCCAGATGATTTCCCTTATACACCAGCCTCCTACTTGCCCCAGGTTTCTCTTCTGGGGGTTCAGTGTTTCACTTTGCCCCAAATAATAGGGAAATAGCTGCAGGTGGCAGGGATTCTCTCCCTAATTATTGCTCTTGCTCCTTAAAGGAGAACTAAACCTTAAAATGAATATGGCTAAAAATGCTATATTTTATATACTGAACTTATTGCACCAGCCTAAAGTTTCAGCTTGTCAATAGCAGCAATGATCCAGGACTTCAAACTTGTCACAGGGGGTCACCATCTTGGAAAGTGTCTGTGACACTCACATGCTCAGTGGGCTCTGAGCAGCTGTTGAGAAGCTAAGCTTAGGGCTCGTCACTAATTATCCAGCAGAAAATGAGATTCCCCTGTAATATAAGTTGATGCTACAGGTTTGCTGATTATTAAATTCTGATGCTAGTTGCACAGGTTGCTGTGCTGCCATGTAGTAATTATCTGTATTAATTACTAATCAGCCTTATATTGTGACATTTCTATTCTATGTGTACTGTATATTGTGAGTGGGTCCCTAAGCTCAGTAAGTGACAGCAGCACAGAGCATGTGCAGTGAATCAGCAGAAAAGAAGATAGGGAGCTACTGGGGCATCTTTGGAGACAGGTCTTTACTGCTTAAAGGGCTGTGGTTGCCTTGGGCTGGTACAGAGGCACAGAACATCATGTACAACAAGTTTTTGTGTATGGCTGCTTCAGGCTCATGGCACCCGGGCACTTTTCAGCACAAAAATCACTCCCTGCCACCTCTCATTCTCAAGCACCTAAAATCACTAGAGCATTTTCGGGCTGATGATCATCAGTTCTGGAACCATCATGGGAGGGGGCTGGGAGTGATTTCTGCTAAAAAGTGCCTTTAGCGCTTCCCAATTTCATTGTTTGGTGCTACTTGCCCTTTAAACCGCTGGCAGAGACAGTTCAGCACTTAATAATACCTTCCCTGTAGAGCTGGGCACCGGCCCCTCCTCATCTTCTCTTTTCTAATATTAGAACAGGTATATTAATCCTGAACTAATTAATGAGGGAGATCTACTGTAAATATAGCGGGGTGGGTCCTATTTTAGGAAGCATGTGTCCCTTCGTTGAGGGCCCAGGGCACTGCATTCATGGAAGCTCAGAACCAAGTATACGATTCGCTTTTATTCTGGTTAAAGTGATTCTGTGGGCTCCACCACTTAGCCAGCTCCATCACATAGTGAAAGGGCAGAGACGCACGTTGCTATTTCAGGAGATTAGTTGCCCAGTGACAAATCGATTCTTCTTCAAGCGACTAATATCCCCAAACTGCCTTCCTGCCACCTAGAATGTAAATCGTCCTCAGGATGGCACCTGGAACGCTTTGTTTTCCGAAGTTGCCTCACGAGGAAACTTTGGACGACTTTGGAAAGCCGAAGCGATCCGAGTGCCATGCCGCTGGTGATTTACATTGTAGCCAACGGGAAGGCAGTTCGGGGAGATTAGTTGGCCAAAGAAGAATCGATTTGTCGCTGGGCAACTGATCTCCCGAAATAGCAGTGTGTGTCTCTGCCCTTAAGGTGGCCATAGACACACAGATCCTATCGTACGATTTTCGGATCGTGTGTGGCGTGTGTCGACATCTTTCGTCCGGCGGAGATCGGCCGTTTGGTCGATCGGTCAGGTTTGATTTTGACCTGACCGATCCTGCCGGAGCCCACGGCACATCGTAATCGGATCGTACCGCCATACTGCCGAACAATCAGATTACCCCCGATATAGCCATGTTTGTTCATGGCATATCAGGGAATGCGTAGATGCAAAAAATTGGCCACATCGCCAAACGAGCGGATCTTTGCATCTATGGCCACCTTTACAGGTAAGAAATCTAGTGCTCCATGGCGCCCCCTCTGGTTGGGAGGCTGCACTTACCTGTGCGCACATACTAATTCCTACATTCGCTGTCTGATTTGGGCCGGAGGCATCAAACAATCGCAGGATTTCCATTTGTTCCATGCGCCTATATTTAGCATTTCCGCCTCGCGTTTGCTTATAAATAACTTTATTTTTGTTGACTAGTGAGCACCTGCTCCTCCTTAGGTTCCTGCCGTGATTGGTTCTGCTCCTCCTCTGGATTCTGCTCTGATTGGTTAAGCTGAGGAGAAATGGGCCAAGGGTAAATGGGTCTGGGGGTGCTCCCTGTCCAACTGGGCAGGATAGTGTGCGAGCAATTCTTGAGGAGGGGGTGTCACCCTTGTGCAACACACCTATTCACTTGGAGCCATTGTTTTGAGTGGAGTCGTGGCTCTAAATATTCATAGATTGGCACAGAGAGAGTGAAAGTAAAGGATCTCCTGCATGATATTCTCTCTCCAGACTGCTGGCATTATAGCTTCTACCTGCAGCTGGCTGAGGATTATGGGAAGTTTTTACAGCTGCTTTGTTCAGCACAATTCTCAGCCACTTTTCAATTGAAGATGATCTATTCGTTTTAGGCATTTAAAGTGAATGCTGGGAGTTATAGTTCTGCACCAGTTGCATGTATTTTCCTTGGTATGGGGCTGAATCCCCCTGTTTGCTGGGTGGGTGGGAGTTGCCGGGAGAGGCCAAGCGTTGGCCGCGCTCCAGATGTCTCTCACAAGATTTCGAACTGACGCAGCTATTTATAGAAAAGTCGTCCCATCGTCATGACAACGGAGAGGGGAGGCCAGGGCGGCTGGAAGCTATTTCTGGGCTCCTCTTGGAATCTAAAACTGGGAAAGTTCTCTTATCCGCCTGAAACTGGCCTGTGTCTGGATGGGGGGCTGGAGAGTATCAGTCGGCAGCATTACACCCCTTTCCTTGGGCCCCAGGGCTGAGGGCTTGTACAGAAGAAATGTGGCTGCGAGGGGTTGTGGATTCATTCTAACCATGGCTAAAACTTGCTTGTCATTTTGCCATTATCTTCCCTGTGCTACAGGGCATGCTGGAACTGGTAGTAGGATTTTATCATTGCATATATTCTGAATGTTTCAGCTCATCCTGTGTCTGTGTTGGAACTATAAGGGCAGAGACACACGCTAAGGTTCGGGGAGATTCTTCTTTGGGGCGACTAATCTCCCCAAACTGCCTTCCTGCCGGCTAGAATGAAAATCTCCAGCCGGATGGCACTCGGAGCGATTCGTTTTTTCCGAAGTTTCCTTGGGAAGGCAATTCTCCCCGAATCTGAGCGTGTGTCTCTGCCTATTGTCCTAGGAAATATCGGTACAAATTCTGGGGGCCCAACCTTGCAGGCCCCCCCAGCCCTCTACCGACCTAAATATCTGCATAACTAATGAATGGGGCCCTTTTGTCTCCTGCTATGAGGATTGTGCCAGGGCCACGAGGCATTCATGATCTGCTTAGTTTTAAAGGAGACTTCAAACCTTAGTGTAAAATAGTGATGCACCGAATCCACTATTTTGGTTTCGGCCAAACCCCCGAATCCACTATTTTGCAAATTAGGGATGGGAAGGGGAAAACATTTTTAATTCCTTGTTTTCTGACAAAAAGTCACACGGTTTCCCTCCCCACCCCTAATTTGCATATAATCCGAATCCTGCTGAGAAAGGCCGAATCATGGACTCGGTGCATCCCTAGTTTAAAAACCCCTCTCCCTACCCTGGGTAGACACCCCAGCCTACCTGCACCCCTTATTTTTTTACTTGCCCCTCAGTGCAGATTCTGGCCTTGGAGTTCACAGTAGCCATCATCTTTCTTCTGTCTTTTTTGAAAGTTTCGGCGCATGCGCAGTTGGTGTAATTTTCCGGTTCCGAACCACTGCTCATGTGCCGAAAGTCACAAAAATGTCCAATAATTTTTTGGAAATTTCCCGTACTTTTGGCACATGCACAGTTGTTCAGGACCGGAAATTTACTCCCAACTGCGCATGCGCAGAAGAAGATGGCTGCCATGAACTCTGAGGCCTGTATCTGTATAGAGGGCTGAGTAAAAAAATTAGGGGCATTTACCCGGTGGGGGGCAGGTATACTGGTAGGGAGGGGGGTCTACCCAGGGGAGGGGGGGAGGGTTTTTTAAACTACGGGTTGAATTCTCCTTTAAAGCACCCTGCCCCATTAAACTGCATGCCTGATCAGCATTTAGGTGCCTGCTGCTGACTGGAAAGCTTTTTGTTCAGACCTGAGCCCTGTTGCTGGCGGATTACGTCTGAGAGCTAAAAGGGAACTACATTTTTTCTCTCTAAGGCAATTGGCATGCCATGTACCATGTGAAGGCAACACTAAGTTACAGTTGGTGGGCTGGGAGTAGTTTTCCCATGCACTATGTGGCCTTGGTACTGTAACCTTCTGGGGTGACGTGTGTCCGACTAAAAATCCCTCCCACCATTTAAAAAAAATAAATAAAATCTTAAGGGATTTTAGATCAATAGGCCTTTTGCTGTGGTTACACTACAACTCCCAGCAACCCTCAGCAGCCTTTGGATTCCCCCCTGCAAGACTAATGCTAAATGCCCGGAAATCAGATCTCCAGTGAGGCCTTTAAAGAACAAGTATTCCTCATTGGTGGCGGTAAATAGTCGGCATAAACAGACTCTTATTATTAGGAACTAGTATTTATAAGGCACCAACATATTCCGCAGTGCTGTACAATACAAGATATATTTCTCCTCCTGTATCCTCCGTGTATCTGAGATCTCACCTGCTTATTGTAGTACATGTTCTTTCCTCCTTTCTTTATGTCTGAGAGCAAAGGCAACTTATCAGGAAGGTGCTCCCTGTATATTTTATTCCCCCTGGTTATATTAAAAAAAAAAGTGCATGGGCATCAAATTCAGGTTTCTTTCTGAGTATTAACTCTGTAAACCTAGTTAGTTCCTATTAAAGGGAATATAAACCCCAAATTAAAATGTTGCCTAATGAAAGAAAAATGTGGGAGCTTCCGAATACCCATTCATCCCTCATTCTCACTGTGTAATTGTCATTGAGAGCAGTGTCTGTCCCTTTCAATTTCCTTGGATTAGACCCCTGGACAGACTGAAGCACTGACTTGCAATGATAAAGCTCTGGCTGCTGGAAAATCTGAAATTAATGTTTTGCTTTTTTCAGTTTTCTAGACAAAATTGACATTGTGAAACAGAACGACTACACGCCTAGTGATCAGGTCAGTTCAATCGGGGAATAGCACCAGCTAGTGGTCCGGTCTCAACTGCCAGCTTCACGTGCTTAGAACCACATGATTGGATAATACTGGGGTCTGTGTGAGCATAGGGTGCGTCTGGGGTGGTGGGGCTGGGGGTGTCCATGTCAAGAATTTAGGCTTGTATATTAATCTGCTGGTCACCATAATATGATTGGTTATGATTAGCGACACAAGGACATTCATTATAGCTATTTCATCCATAGGGTTGGTAAGTCATGTAAGGAAGCAGTAACAGGTAGTGGGTGCAGGCAACTCCCTCCCAGCAGAAGCAGTTAGGACTGGAGCAAGAGTGAAGTGAATGCCTGGGGCTGCCTGTAGAAGCAGTTGGGTGTGTGACCCCAGGGAACGCTATAAAGGCCTAACTCTGTGCTCTCTCTTCCCAGGACTTGCTGCGATGCAGAGTTCTCACGTCGGGAATATTCGAAACCAAGTTTCAGGTGGACAAAGTCAATTTCCAGTAAGCGCTCCTATTCCTTGCTGTTCATTCCCATTCAGGTGACACTTTGGGGCCCCTGTGATGTATTTGGGGGACTTGTGACTATTATCTTTTCATTGTAAGTCTGTGTTATTGGCAAATAACTTAACATGTGCACATTTTTCAGCTTTAATAATACAGGCGCTTCCTCTCACATGAAATGTTCATACTCCATCTATTTATGTATGTTAAATCCCTTAAAATCGCTACGTTTTTATTAAGAAATAACTTGGCAAAACTCCGCTTGCGCTCCACTTCACAAAAGGCGATCCATCGTGCGGCGCTCCATTTCTCCTTATAGGAAATCGCCAGGGAGGAGAAATAGAGCGCCGCACGATGGATCGACGCCCTGTCAACGTTTCTGAAGAGGAGCGCAAGCGGCGTTTCACCAAGTTATTTCTTAATAAAGACTTAGCAATTTTAAAGTTTAATATGTGTTGGCGTCTTTTTTTCATAGCTTACTTAATAATTATTTTAGAAAATGTTTGCTGTTACTGGTCCTTTAATTAAAAAAACCCTAACCCCCCCTACCCTACATAACCCCCCGCCTAGCTTTTACCCCTAGTAAATTCCCCTAACTCTTTTCTTGCAGATTCAGGGCATCGGAGTTCACGGGCACCATCTTCTTCTCTTCTGTAATCTTCGGGAAGTAAGTGCCGTATTGGCGCATGCACAGTTGGAGCAGTCTTCGGGTTTTTGACAACCGCACAACCGAAGAGAAAAAAAATGTCGCCCGTGAACTATGATGCCCTGAATCTGCACAGAGGGGTAAGTAAAGAGTTAGGGGCATTTACCAGGGGTAACAGCTAGGCTGGGGGGGGAAGCAGGGAGGGTGGTCTATGTAGGGTAGGGGATAAGGTTTTTTTTAATTAAGGGTTTAATTCTCCTTTAAGTCTAATTGATGTGGTGTGAGACACTAGCTCTGATCCCTGGCTCTGGCCCAGTGTCAAAACTTGTAATTGTTTAGCTGTCTGCATCTCTACATTCCACAGACACCTGGCACTCTAACCAGCCTTTGGGGGTTCCTAGTATGTGCTGTGTATTGCCCTAGGTGCACCTCTATGAATGAGTTCCAGTTTACAGCATCTCCATTTTCCTTTACAGCATGTTCGATGTTGGAGGCCAGCGAGATGAGCGCAGGAAGTGGATCCAGTGCTTTAACGGTAAAAAAAAAAGGAGCCTCTCTCTCTGTCTTTTAGTGCAAATCTTTTCAGATTGTTCACTAGAAAAAGACTTATCAATTGCTTTCCATTTTGTTCTGTTTTTCCAAGAGCAAATATTAATAATGTTCCTGTCTCTGCTGTGTCATAACTAGATATTAATGGGCCCAACAGCAAATTACTTTTCATGCCCCCAAAATGTCTAAAGGTTTTACTAATATTTATTGAAACTCTATATGAATAATGGCCTTATGGGGCCCCTATACCTTCTGCCCCCCCCCCTGCAGACGCAGGGTCTGCTTCCTCTGTAGTCGCACCCATGTGTCTCTGGTATTTCAGCCTGGCAAGTCTGTAATTCACACTCTGGCTCTGAACTTTACAATTTGCTCCATAAGTTGATACATTTCTCAGCAGCATCTGTGGGATATTAGCAACTATTGTATCAATTCTAACAGCTGCCTCTAAGGATTCTCCCCTCGATCTGCTTCAGAAGGTGAAGAATGAAACTTAAATTTGTGACTGACGGACAGTCACAAATAGAAAGTATTTGAAGAGTCTCTTTTGGTGAACTATCTAAAAAAACAACTGAACTGAAAAAAAGTGTTGGAAGGTGAACAACCCCTTTAAGTTGGCACATCCTTAGACTCACTCTCCAATTTGCTTCTGGAACTCCTAGTGGGATTGTTCACCTTTTAGTTAACTGTTAGTATGATGCAGAGCAGTGATCCCCAACCAGTAGCTCGTGAGCAACATGTTGCTCTCCAATCCCTTGGATGTTGCTCCCAGTCTCCTCAAAGCAGGTGATTATCTTTGAATTCCAGGCTTGGAGGCAAGTTTTGGTTGTATAAAAACCAGGTGTACTGCCAAACAGAGCCTCAATGTAGGTTGATAATCCACATAGGGGCTACCAAATGGCCAATCACAGCCCTTATTTGGCAGCCGAAGAACATGTTTCATGCATGTGGTGTTCCCCAACTCCTTTTGCTTCTGAATGTTGCTCAAGGGTTCCAAAGGTTGGGGATCCCTGATTGTGATATTCTGAGATAATTTGCATTTGATTTTCATTCTTTATTATTTGAGCTTTTTGAGTTTTTTGGCTTTTTATTCAGCAGCTCTCCACTTCACAATTTCAGCACCAAATTCCCCTAGCAACCATGCATTGATTTGAATAAGAGACTGGAATATGAATAGGAGAGGGTCTGCAAAGAAAAAGGAGCAATAATAAGTAGCAATAACAAAAAAAATGTATAGCCGTTCTAAATGGGGTCAGGACCCCTATTTGAAAGCTGGAAAGAGTCAGAAGAACAAGGGAAATAATTAAATAAATAATGAATAATGAACAATTAAATAGTTGCAATTGGCCACTCTAATATGGTAAAAGCTAACTTAGGGTGCTGGGATGTGCCATACCCCACAATATCTCCTGTAGGTTATACCAAAGGTAAAAAGTCCTGCCCTCCATGTTTAAAGCTGTTTAATGGTTTCATTTTCCCCTCTCCTAGATGTCACAGCTATAATCTTCGTTGTAGCCAGCAGCAGCTACAACATGGTGATCCGGGAGGACAATCACACCAACAGACTCCAGGAAGCATTAAACCTCTTCAAGAGTATCTGGAACAATAGGTACAAATAACTTTCCTTTTTCCCCCCAAACGGTACCTCTACTGTTCTTTCGGGCAGCCTTATAGGCGAATCAGTTCTGTGGCCCTTCCTGGGATGCAGCAGTTAATTGCTCTGTGGCTCTGCATATAGAGCTTTGGTCTTTAATGAATTGTCTTGTGTGCTCACACACAGGCTGCCTATAAACAATCAGACAACATCTGGCTAATTCAGACAGGAGTTGGGCTTGTGAATGCAGCTGGAAACAGAATGGGAATATCCAGTTAATCTAGTACCATTGTGGCCAAGGGGGGGAACTGCAGTTACTCGGCGGCTGTGATGCAGTTTAGCTATGGAGAATGGAGCAGCTCTGGTGCCTGGGCTTTCCCTTCTCTATCCTTGTGTAACACAATATACTGCCCCCCTCTCTATCTCTCATACAGGTGGCTACGGACCATTTCAGTCATTCTCTTCCTCAATAAACAAGATCTGCTCGCTGAAAAGGTTAATGCTGGGAAATCTAAAATAGAGGACTACTTCCCTGAGTTTGCCCGATACACCACCCCAGATGATGGTAAGTTCTGACCAACTATGGTGCTTTAACAGACCAGTCCTGTCTCTTGGTTGGATGCATTGTTCTCTTCCAGTAGAATCCCCCCAAAGTAATATATTCGTTAATGGGTTGCTGGTTCCATTCTCATTAAGGAACTGAGCTCAACTTCAAATACTTGAGAAAGGGGAAAACCCCCGAAACATGTCTTGTATGATGGCACAATAAACCTGAGCAGCAGAGAAGATTTGGTTTTTTTTATTCATTTTCTTCATACTGGGCTCTAGATATACAATAGTGTTAAGGGGGCCCTCTCCTATCATGGCCTGAGAATATCATCATTTCTGTTCCCTACAGCAACTCCAGAAGTCGGCGAGGATCCTCGAGTCACAAGGGCCAAGTATTTTATTAGAGATGAGTTTCTTGTAAGTATCAATGTGTAATTTGTGCAATATTATCACTCGTGTATTATAAGGGATAATGTGCCCCCTACTGTAAATGATAAGGATATTAGAAGTCACTGAGGGGTTTTTCTGTGACCATATAAAGGCACAAGGCTGCAGGCTGAGTTATACAGGGAACTCTGAGTATCACTCATGTATTATAAGGGATAATGTACCCCCTACTGTAAATGATAAGGATATTAGAAGTCACTGAGGGGTTGTTCTGTGACCATATAAAGGCACAAGGCTGCAGGCTGAGTTATACAGGGAACTCTGAGTATCACTCATGTATTATAAGGGATAATGTACGCCTTACTGTAAATGATAAGGATATTAGAAGTCACTGAGGGGTTGTTCTGTGACCATATAAAGGCACAAGGCTGCAGGCTCTGTTATACAGGGAACTTTGAGCATCACTCATGCATTATAAGATATAATGTACCCCCACTGTAAATGATAAGGATATTAGAAGTCACTGAGGGGTTGTTCTGTGACCATATAAAGGCACAAGGCTGCAGGCTGAGTTATACAGGGAACTCTGAGTATCACTTGTATATTATAAGGGATAATATAGTAATTACAGTTACCTATAACGATAAATGAGGAATTGATAGATATTGGGCCGTTGATTGGAATTACGTTTTTATCACATCTCCATGGGTTTTGGGTGGAGCCTTTTTGAAAGTTAATTGTATTTAGACCTTTCCCTTCAATGATAAAGTCTGAAAATGGAATGAAAAGTGTTGCCGTTGCTGATAGCTTATGACTTTCCCTTTTGCAGAGAATCAGCACAGCGAGTGGGGACGGCCGCCATTATTGCTACCCTCATTTCACATGTGCAGTGGATACAGAAAACATCCGAAGGGTTTTTAATGATTGTCGGGACATTATCCAAAGGATGCACCTGCGCCAATATGAGCTGTTGTGATGGAGAGCACTTTTTGTTTTTGGTTCCCCCCCCCCTCCTTGTGTTCCGGACTACAAATTCCTCATTTAAAGAAAAAAACCTAAATAAAAAGAAAAAAAATTAACAAAACAAGAAAAAAATCCAACAAAAAAGTATCTAAAAAATGGAAAATATATATTATATATATTCGGGAGAAACAGTCACCCAACTTTGGGGTTTGGGGGGGGGATACTGGGTGCAGCCTCACACGCTCTCTCTCTCTCCAGTTAGCGGCCCTTTTGCTTCTCTCTCTCTCTCCTTGCTGCCGGACAATTGCCAAACTGTCAGCTTGCTTCCCCTCACCCACCACCCTTCGAATAAATCAAAAATGCGTGGGCTAGCACCAAATCCAGCCATGAGTTTCCCTTTAAAACGCCAGCCAGAAGATAAGTGTGATGTGAAGGATTGTTGGTGCCCTGCTGTGCCAGGAAGAGGGTGTTGTGAGCATTAGGGGGTAGGAGGCAAGTCTCATTTCTTACTATTATTCTTCCGTCCCGTTATTGGTAACAGCATGGGCAGAAATCAAGCCCTTCCCCATTTTATCCATTTCATATCCAATCACCAAAGGTATCGGATCCATCGTTGAGCGAGCGGCTAAGAAGCTCCGACACAAAACTGTCAGACTGTAGGGCGTCTTATGGTATTTACAGAACGATGGGAGGAGCCAACGGCAGTATGGAGGCACACGGGTGCCATTTTTTTTTAAACAATAAATACTTGGATATGAATTCCAGCATATCAACGTATTTATTTCTATAGGTCTCGGACGTTTGCCTATAATCTGAGTTCTCCACAGTTTTTTTTTTTTTTTTTTTTAATTCCTATTGGTCCTTAGACGCCGACCTTGTGTGATTTATTTCAATCATGTGCATAATAATGTTATTATACCTCTCGCCTCACAGATCTGATCACTCCTCTTTCTTATAACAACCTTCACTTTTTTGGCTTTTGGTTTTTTTTTTGTTCCCCCCCCTCCCCATTTTGTTTTTATTTTACTGCTGGGTTATTATTCTTGTACAGACTGTAAAATGTATTATTTTGTACAACTTTATTGAAAAAAACTTGTAGAAGATCTTTGTGCCTTGATTTCAGCTTTGCCCTGTACAATGAGCTAAGATGTAAGTATGTCTAATTTCTCTGTACAGCATTGTCATTCTGCCTCCTGCGTTCGCTCACCACGGGGGCAAATTTATCTGTAGTTAATAGGGATTTTTTTTTTCTTCTGGTTTACAAAAGGAAAAGGCTGTTTAGTTAAAAAAGAAAAAAAATCAAAAATGTACAAATGTTGCAACCTTAACCACTTTTAAAGTGAGGTATTCATGAAGTGACCCAATGTGGCTTCATCGTGCTTTTTAATTTTTAGCTTTAACTCATTTAAATATCTATCCAAATGCAAAAACATGGCTTGTTTCTACATAAACCAAATTTTGCTACAAATAAGTGCTAGTCTTCTTATCCTTTTCCTGGCATCTTATTGACCGTACGCCAAAGGGATGTTGGAGGAGCTCTGTTAGATCTATAGTCGGCCAAACTAATCCAAAAAGTTGTCAAATAAGCGTTCAGATTCTTTTCAAGAGTTGGCCATTTTTGTTTTCCTGGTGGATTTGGCCCAATAATATTACTGTGGTTATTCGTTTCAACAGGCCTGTCACGTGCAGATACCCCTTGCGAGTAGGTGAGTGCCTATTGGCCAAGAAGCCACAGTAGCCATCTGTTTAGTTTGGGTGCCATGAAGGTTGTCCAGGGTATGGCCACTTTAATCATTCCTGTAGGGCAGAGTTTTTAAAGCATTTTAGGGTCAAGCCCTTACCTCACTTTCTGAAATTTTCTTTGCCTCCCCTTTGTTTTTAGAAAGATTCAGGTCTTACCAGAACAGCCAATCATCTTGTACCCCTAGAGAAGGGGCAGAGCCACCATTTAGGAACCCCTTCTGGGAATAGTAGTTGGTAACAGCTGAAATGTAAATCAATGTGGGGTGCTGGTATGTTAGCCCTCTTTCCCTGTCCATTTTCCTGTTTAAAGGAAAGTTAAACTAAAAATTTAGGTAGAAATGTTGTACATTATGTTTTAGGGCTTCTGTACCAGCCCAAGGCAACCACAGCCCTTTAGCAGTAAAGATCTGTGTCTTCAAAGATGCCCCAGTAGCTCCCCATCTTCTTTTCTGCCAATTCACTGCACATGATCTGTGCTGCTGTCACTTACTGAGCTTAGGGACCCACTCACAATATACAGTACACATAGAATAGAAATGTCACAATATAAGGCTGATTAGTAATTAATACAGATAATTACTACATGGCAGCACAGATAAGATAAGGCAAGATCCATTATCCAGAAAACACCAGGCCCCGAGCATTCTGGATAACAGGTCCCATACCTGTACCATTTTTCCTTTCCTCGTCACTCATGGTAGTTCCCATTGGTGAATGCTTTGGGGGATGAGGAAATTGTTTTTACTTCTGTTTTATTCTGTTTCCTGGTCACCTTGCATTGTAGCATTCACCAGGGAATTACAGACTCCCAAGGGGACGAGCTTTCAAAGAAGACACAGTAGGGGGAGGGTCTTTCCATTGACCTGGAGGGAGGGTGTAGCCCATTTGGTGAATGCTACCATGGAAGGTGACCAGGAAACAGAAATTACGGTAAGTAAAAACTATTTTCCTGGGTTGTTTTTTTCTGGTCCCCTGAAAAATCCAAACTGGTATATGTTATTTTTAGCTCTAATTAAGAATTACAAGCATAAAGTTCCTTTTAGTTTGAGAGAAATGCATTAATCTGCCTTAAATCAGACTGGCGGTGTGTGGAGCAGAAATAGCTTTTTGATTGGTCGGCAGCTCGCCTTGGCTGCAGGAATTTCTTGCACTGGGAATGGAATTTCTTTTTAATGACCTCTCCGTAGACTATAGAGGATCCTTCCCAGCAGCTTTTTGATTGTTCTTCGTGTTTTAATTTAAATTATCTTCCTATTCTTTTTTCAGCTTACAGTTTAAAGTGCTTTCTGGTTGACAGAAAAAAAAGTGTTCGTTTTCTGGGGACCTACTTCTGGGGAAATGCCCCTAACTTTTTAACTCACCCCTCAGTGCAGATTCAGGTATCGCAGTTCACCGCAGCCATCTTCCAGGTCTTCGGTAATCTTCGGCACATGCGCAGTTGGAGCAATTTACCGGTTTGCAACAAATGCGCATGCGCCAAAATGGACAGAAATTGCCAAAGCGCCGGAAGAAGACCCGAAATATGGCTGCTGTGAACAGTCTACACTGAGGAGTAAGTAAAAAGGTAGGCCATTTCGCTTTTGTAGAGGGGTAGGGGTTTTTTTGGGGTTTTTTGGTAAAGGGTTTGTTTCTCCTTTAAGGAGAGATGTTGGCTGGATGACAGGTGTCCCAGTCCATCGAGAGTTGCTGTAGCCAATGTATGACATACTATTTAAGAAATATCCCAAAGGTAGAAGTGAGCTGATTTATTTTGGTTGAGTAGGGGGAGCGTCAGAAGAAAATAAAATATAACCATAAGAGACAGGTCCATTTCTGAAGGAAGGAACAGTAACATCAACAATTTTTACAAAAAAATTCGTTAGAATACAACGAAATAAAAACACCAAGACAAATTAAAATTTAGAATAGCAAAGCCTTTATTAAGAAATAACTTACAGGAACTCCACTTCCTGTCCTCTTCAGAAATGGCGACCATCGATCCTGTGGCGCTCGATTTCTCCTTCCTGGCTATTCACTGACAGCGTGTAGATCTCCTTCTCCAGCTCTTCTTCATCCTCCTCCCAGGATCAGCAGTAGGAAGGCGATGTTCGGCGGGCTCCCCCTCCCTCAGTGCAGGGAAGAAGGTCTCAGCAACTTCTGTGTTGTATTCGTTTTCCTCTCTGTGTAAAATGTCGCTGCAACTGCGTGACACTGATTTTTGATGCAATAAGTGATATTATTTATTCAGCCCATATACATACAAGAAAAGGGCAACGTTTCGGACCCCACTGGGTCCTTTGTCAAGCCTGGCAAGAGGCTTGACAAAGGACCCAGTGGGGTCCGAAACGTTGCCCTTTTCTTGTATGTATATGGGCTGAATAAATAATATCACTTATTGCATCAAAAATCAGTGTGCTGCTGGATTACTTTCTACATTGTATGCTGGACCCTGTGGGCAGGAAAGGGTCAACCAGAGCAAGCACCTGACACCCTGCATAGGGTTATCGTGAAGGGTCGAGCACTCTGAATTTTGCAAATGCTGCAACTGCGTGAGACGCCTCCCGGCTGCTTTGTAGGACACACAGTGAAATCAGGAAGGGAGCCTGGGAAGATGCGCAATCCCACTGTATGGAGCAGTAAAGGGAGCCATGTTTCTCTGCAGAACCTGCCTACGGGGAAGTGAACCAGCTGGGCGGTGTGTTTGTGAATGGCAGGCCCTGCGGATTGCTTAAGAGAAACACGGCTATCCTGGCACCGAGCAGGGGGCGTCCCAGTCAGTGGCCCGGATAGTCATCACCTCGTAGCCCACCTTTATGTTCTCTCTGATGTTCTCCCGGTACTTAGACTGCTCGAACACCGGCAAGTAGTCATTAGTGTCACTGATTTTCATGGTCAGGTAGGTGGTGGCGGATCTGCGGGGGGAACCAAAGTTGGTGGTTATTTTGAGCACATGGGTGTCCTTGGTCTCCTGGTCCTGTGGCTGGCTGGTGCTCACGTGCCCGTCTCTGAATCGATCTCAAAGTAATCATTGGAGCGGCTATCGAACAGCGCCTCCATGAAGTACTCCAGCCGGGCCCACCTCCCCCGTGTCCGGATCCACTGCCCGCAGAGAAGTCACCCGGGTCCCCGCCGGCTCGATCTCCAGCACCGATGCCTGGTTGTTATGAAGTTGGAACTGGGGGCTGCTATTAGTGCTCCTCTTTATTCTCCTGCCCCGAAGCTTCCTCCTCACCAGCACCTGCTCCGGGGAGCTCCTTCACATCATGGGCAAAGCTGCCCCCAAGTTCCCCCACACAGTCCGCCGGACAACGGAGGCATTAGACAGTCTACACCCGCCCCCCCCCCAGTAGAGTGGCCAGAAGTGCCTGAGTCCTATGCAGCAGTTCTGGGGGGACGTGTACTCCGCTCTGTACTCAATGTCCACATCGGGGAGACTCTTGTAGGGCCCCGCACTCTCCCCCCGGCTTTCGGTGAGGCTTTGCTATTTTAAATTTTAATTTGTCTTGGTGTTTTTATTTAATTGTATTCTAACAAATTTTTTTTGTAAAAATTTTTTGATGTTACTGTTCCTTTAAATTGTATATTTATAGGCAAGGTAACTAGAAGTCAGTAATATTTCCTTGTTTAAAATGGCACACAGTGTTTGTGTCATGTTAAGTATAGGTTCATAACGGCTATCCCACGGATAGTCCACGTGTAGCCAAGCCACAGACTGGCATAATGCAGTCCTTAATCTTGATTTTCCTTTAAATTGCACAAATCCAGTGGGGGTGATGGTATGATAAGGGCATTCATCAGAAGATGTTGGTCTCTGGGGTTCCCTGCAGTAGGGAGATGGTTCCATGATTGGTTTGTAAAGCTGGCCAAACACTATAAGATCCGCTTGTTTGAAATGAGCGGATATTTCCCCGATGTGCCCACCAACAGCAGGGCTATATTGGGTTATAATCCGAACTTTCCGCCCCTAGGGACGAACGATCGGATTACAACGAGGAGCAATGGGCTCCGACGTGTCAATAGCTGGAAAAATTAAACCTTTCAGATCGGTAAGACCCGTTGGCCCCTATACACAGGCAGAAAAGCTGCCGCTTTGGTCTAAAGCAGCGATCCCCAACCAGTAGCTTGTGTGCAACATGTTGCTCACCAACCCCTTGGATGTTGCTCCCAGTGGCCTCAAAGCAGTTGCTTATTTTTGAATTCCAGGCTTGGAGGCAAGTTTTGGTTGCATAAAAACCAGGTGCACTGCTAAACAGAGCCTCAATGTAGGTTGACAATGCACATAGGGGCTACTAAATGGCCAATCACAGCCCTTATTTGGCACCTTAGGAACATTTTCATGCTAGTCTTGCTCCCCAACTCATTTTACTTCTGAATGTTGCTCACGGATTCACAAGGTTGGGGATCCCTGGTCTAAAGGATCAATATCGTCTTTAATCTGCATGTGTATGGCCACCTTAAGACTCATTGTTCCAGTAGATCCCTAGGCCCTGTCTTCTAAGTTACTTATATTCACACCGCTCTTAGAACATACTCTCTAATTTATCCACTGTATTTTCACATTGCCCCTCTCCAAGGGAGCTGACAAGAAGGCTTTAAGATTAGGAGAGAAAAGAGATGTTGGCGTATCAGTAGCATTGTTGTGGTATTGGAATTGGGTTGGTAAACTGGCCAAGGCAGAAAGTTTACGGACAAAATAGTGTCTTAGCACAGCGTCTCGATAAACCCCTAACAGAAGGGGCAGGGGGCATGAGTTAATCTCCGTTTTAGGATACATAAAAATAACTATTTCAAAGCTAAGATGAATGCCAGGATAAGGTTGTGTAATGAAGACCAGGAGCTACATTACCAAAAGCACTGGACTATGCAGAACCTAATTTCCAAACCAGATGTTGGATCATTGTTGCGAGGAGTTGCTTCCATTCAGCTACAAGAGCATTGGTGAGGTTGGGCACTGATGTTGGGGATCAGACTAATAGTCAGGGTTTCAGTTCATCCCACAGGGTTGGGTTGAGGTCAAGGTTCTGTGCAGTCGGCTTCTTTCCATTTCAGCAAATGTGTTCTGCACAGACCTGGCTTTGTGCGTGTGGACAATATTGTGCTGAACCAGGATCAGTTCCACACAGAAGAAAGAATGGAATTGTCAAGAATGTCATTGTATCTAGTAGATATAAGACTTTACTGGATCCCAAACCATGGAAACCTCTCCAGCCCACTATTCCTCCTCCAGCAAAGTTACTGTTCGCATTGTGCATAAAAGCAGAAAGTGTTCTCGCATCTGCCCAGCAGTTTCTATCAGACTATCTGAGAGTAATCAAAAGCTTTCCAAAGTAATATGGCAGCTTTATACTACAAACAAAACACTGCTACTTTTACTGTATGTCCCTGGGGATAATTATATATCCTGAATAAATAAGCTTAAAAAATTAACAGAGATCCAAACTTTTAGACAGCCTGTTTCAAACATCTTTCTACACAAAATTTGTCATACACAAATAGCTCCAGAAGCTTAGAGAAAAGCAAAGACATGGAAAGGGATGTGGCACAATAGTTTTGCAGTTTACTGGGTTATAAATGGGGCATGCCCAATTTGCGTTAGATCTGATACTATTTGTGTTGCAACTGAATGGAGCCTCATCAGTAGAAGCAATGCAATTCCAACATCATCCAATCATAAACAGCTTAAACCAGCAAAGAAATATCTTGCAGTCAAGGCTGTGGCCTTGTCTTAAGGCCCCCCCAATCACGGCCTGATAAAAGCTGGTGACAGACCAAGTCGGCAGCTTATTGGCCTGTGTGTGGGGCCATCCGACAGGCTTTCCCGATCGATATATCTCTTGTTCGGGTAGGTTAAAAAATCCTGCCCATATCAGATGCATTATGATTCGATCATTGGGCACACGATCGGATCAGCCCAATATCACCCACCTCTATGTGGACACATCGGGGAGAGATCCGCTCGTCTATGGTCACCTTTAGTCTGAAATGGCCGGAGACTACACCTTCATTGCTTTAAAAGGTTTTCATTTTATTCCTGAAGGATTTACTGCCAAATAAAATGAAAAACTTTTAAAGCAATGAAGGTGTGTTCTCCGGCTATTCTCTTCTTTACTTGGAACTTTTGCATTCTGGCACGGGGTCTGCGGCTCGTTGAGAAGCACTGAATACACAGACGACTATTTTAAGGACAACTTCATATCCAATTTAGTCTGAAATGAACGAGGCATAAAATCGGTAATTCTATACACTGCATAATGGGTCTGTTTAAAGGGGTGGTTCACCTTTATGTTAACTCTTATTAATTTATAGAATGGTTAATTCTAAGCAACTTTTGAATTGGTCCTCGTTATTTATTTTTATATTATTTGCCTTCTGGCTCTCTCTAGCTTTTAAATGGGGGTCACTGACCCCATCTTAAAACAAATGTTCTGTAAGGCTAAACATTTGTTATTGCTACATTTTATTATTCATCTTTCTGTGCAGGGTCTTTCTTAGTCATATTCCAGTCTCTTATTAGGTATAATTTGGACCCTAACAACCAGATTGCTGACATTGCAAACTGGAGAGCTGCTGAAGAAAAAGCGAGATAACTCAAAAACCACAAAGAATGAAAACCATTTGCAAACTGGCTCCAAATTTCACTCTGCGTTATACTAAAACTCCAAGGTGAGTTTTTGTTTTTTTCCCTCCGCACTGCTGTGCATCCCACTAACTGGTTAAAGGAATGTGTGTATAAACGTTAGTGGAGAGAACTGAGGGATAAACATTATTATGGGGCAGATTTATTAAGGGTCGAATTTCGAAGTAGAAAAAACGTAGAAATTCGACCATCGAATAGAATCCTCCGACATTCGAAGTCGGAGGATTTTATACATCGTACGATCATATTACGATCGTAGTACAATCGTACTTCAAATTGAACGATTTTATCCTACAATCGTACCATTTTCCCAAAAAATCCTTCGACTTGAAAAAACTTAGCAAAGCACACAGGAGGTCCCACATAGGCTAAACAGCAATTCGGCAGGTTTAAGTGACTTCGATTTGAAGTAAAAATCTTCAACTTCAATACTTCGCCAAAAGTAAATTCGAAGTCATAGTATCCTATTCGATGGTCGAAGTATCCAAAAAAAAATTTTTACTCAGAAAACTCCCTCGAATTCACGACCCTTGATAAAACTGCCCCTATGTGTAAGAAGCAGAATTAAAACATCTTTTGAGTTGGATGCTTAAAAAAAGGGAACCGTTTAGAATTACCTATCGTTTATTCATAAACTGTATGCTACATAAGCACTAGGGGGAGCCATACTTCTCTATATACTTCTCTTTTCTGTCCTTCGGATAATAGCAGAGACTTTAACACTGGTGCATTGTAAAATCATTGAGCTGAGCTCCATGTGAGATTTTGCAAAGTGAAAGTAAAAAAAGCAGAGTTGTAAATATAAGGATATGAAATCTGGATTTTTGTCTTCTAAGCAATCTCAGTCCTTGGGATATCATTAAACAAGTGATAGTATCTCTGTGACTGTTGCATAGTTCTATGGGAAGGCACGACTGCCTTCTGGGCCGAAATAGGCCTGTGTGGCACTTTGTTGGGCCCATAATCTAAATTCACAGAGCTGAAGACTGTAGGGTGTTCCTTATTTTTGTGTTTCTAATAACAGGGCTACTCCAAGCCTTTTAGCGGTTGAGAGATGGATGTGATTGGAAATCTCTGCATTGTAATTTGGATATAAAAAAAGGCATCATAAAAATCACGACACAATCCCTTTAATCTTCACCATAAACATTATTATTGTCAATAATCATATTTAGTACAATTATTTGTGTTTACAAGTCGGGACTTATCTCCATAGAAAATCAAAAGGTCCTAAAGCTACATGATCATTTCAGGGCTTTAGCAGCAATTACTGCCCTGCACTTCAGGACATCCTCAAATATAAAATATAATATGAATTATTAACATTAACCCGTCTGCTGCTGGGTGCGCTGGCTGCAAAAAAAAAGAAGGTAATTGAAAATCACGGATAATTATTTGTTTTGAAGATGCACTAAAAGCCAAGTGATCAGAATGGAAATACAGAGATTATACTGGGAATATCCCAGAGCTGAAATATTAAACCTGGTTTACAGGCGCTACTAATTCCTTGAGATGAATCCATCAATTTATGTTATTACGTTAGGTACACAATGTGCCCAACCTGTGACTCTCATTTTCTCTAAAAAATGATTTATATGAGTATTTAAGGAATTATTCCAGGGGCAAAGAGTTAATTAATTAAAATTGAAGCCATGTCTTTGCCCAACATAAATAAGGCCCCATCACTTCCTGGCATCAAAGGGCAGATTTTGGAACAGGTTTGGCAGTGGGCCGTGCCCTAACTAATGATTCTCACCCATGAACTAATCCCCCACAAAAAGAATGCAGCATGAAGGGGCTCCGTGAAGGAGGCAGTGAAGGTGTGTAAGTGTCTGACTGGTTCACTCAGCTCATAAAAGGACAGACGTCCGGCCTCATAGTCCAGTGAGATTCTGATTCTTCTGCAGGAAGGGGAATGGGGTAAATTTGTTGTTTTACCTTCATGTTTCACTGTATAGTTATAATTACTAAAGCCACACAAACACCAGGACTTCTTATTATTTCCAATGCATGATTGATCCCCTCCCTTATCTGTACTGGGATAAGCCACCCCTACCCTCCACTGACCCAATTCACTGACCTCCACTTCCCAGTAATGTCGCCCTGAGCGAAAACTCCTGGTGCTTAAAACCTGAGGATACTGAAACCTCTCTGAGGATTGTGGGTGACACTGGCCTGTATGTGAGCAAGATGCAGATTTCCTGTCCCCTGATATAGATACATGATTCCCCGCAGTGTTTGTATCCAATAATAGGTCTGTAGCCTCCTGTCCAGGGATCAGTTTTGCCTTTACCCCAGTCACTATCCCAGATAAGCCTGTGAGTAATGTCTCTGAGATCAGATCCACATCCAGATCCCCTACAACAGGGTCGTTTATATCATCTCTCTCTCTGTCCTCGTTATCTGCCCCCTCAGCCCCACAAAAGGCAGTTCCATCTGATTCCCTTTCCTGTAGGACCGTGAGTGGATCTGCCATGTTGCACAACTCCTCAATGTGACGGATCTTCCTGGACAGCTCATTCTTCTTTATTTCCAGCTGCTGGATTAGTTCCCAAAGTTGGAGGGAAAGCTCCTCGTTCTGCCTGGAGATGTCACTCAGGAGTCGCTTCTCTAGGGCTTCCAGCTGTTCCCTAATGTCTCTAAATAGGGCACTGATTCTCTCTGTCTCATCTACTGCCTTTTCTGACACTTCTCTCCTGTGTTCCTGCAGCCTCTGAGCTCTTCTCTCAGTCTCCTTTCTCTCTGGGCCCAGTTTCTCCAAAACATTCCTCAGTTTCTCTTTCTTCTTCTCAGAGGCCTCATTCAGCAGCTCCACCCTGTGGCCCCTGTGTTCTCCAGAAAAAGAAAGCAATGGCACTCACAGCATATTCAAGCAGGATAAACCTTGCGTATGTTTATTTGCACACGATGCAACGTTTCGGGGTGGTCCCCTTTGTCAAGCAATGATGCTTGACAAAGGGGACCACCCCGAAATGTTGCATCGTGTGCAAATAAACATACGCAAGGTTTATCCTGCTTGAATATGCTGTGAGTGCCATTGCTTTCTTTTTCTATTGATTGAGGAGGGTGCCGATCCTTCCAAGCAACTGAGCACCTGGCGGAGCTTTTAAGGCCTGGGTGTGCGAGTTTTGCCATTATCCCTGTGTTCTCCAGCCAGGCAGCAGGACACACAGATACAGGCACCATCTTCACAGCAGTAATACTTTAGGAGCTCATTGTGTGCAGAGCATTTTCTGTTCCCCAGAGATGCAGTTGGTTCAGTTAAGACGTGTTCTGCTGACTTGCTATGCACTCTCACATGGGCATCACACATGGAGACCTCACACTGCAGACAGGATTTAGCAGCAGGTACAGGGGAATGGACACAGTAAGTGCAGAAGATCCCAGTTCCATCCTGCTCTGGGTGAGTAGAAAGGAATTGCTCCACTATGCCGCGCAGCTTCCAGTCTGTTGTCAGTCCAGATCTCCCTTTAAATCTCCTTCTACAT
Source organism: Xenopus laevis (assembly GCF_017654675.1). Lineage (NCBI taxonomy): Eukaryota > Metazoa > Chordata > Amphibia > Anura > Pipidae > Xenopus > Xenopus laevis. The sequence continues at coordinate 15,721,205 of NC_054388.1, read as the reverse complement.
TCAGGACAAGAAGGTGTTTCAAGAAAAGTATCCTCCTGGATGTCCCATGTTCTCCCAATGCAGTTCCGGCAGAAGTTATGGCCACACGGCAGGGATACAGGATCAGTATAAATGCTCAGGCAGATGGAGCAGTTCAGTTCATCTCTTAGATTAGCAGCCGCCATTGCTGAACGAATGAACAGGGAAAGAAAAGTTAATGTTTTCAGTTGAGCTTAATCTACTGCCCGTTTCACAGGGGAGTATCACAATGAATCTCTCACCTTACTGTAATCACACTGCAGCAGGGTTATACAAGGAATAAAGAGGTTCTTCTCTGCAAATTCAGAATAACAGGAGATAGAGGCAGGTTTCCTTGATAGGAAAGGACAACGTTGATTCCTTGACTTTGTACCTAAAAGACTTTGCACTTGATACTTTGCTTTATCTCTTTCCACCTGTCACTTTTCTTAGTTTACTTCAGTTCTGTCACCAGATTAACCCCATGCTTTCCTGATATGTCCAACCTTCTGCCCTGAGGCAGTGAATTTACTGACCCCCCTGGGCTTAATGCAGTGTTTTGAATCCATTTTCTACGCCGATCTTACTGGCACATCTAGGGGCAGATTTATCAAGGGTTGAATTTCAAAGTTAAAAATACTTCGAAATTTGACCATCGAAATAAAATACTTCGAATATCGAAGTCGAAGTTTTTTTCATTAAATTTGGGTATCTTGCGGTAGAAGTAAAATTGTTCGAAGGATTTCAGTGATTGATCGAACGATTTTACTTCGACTTCCAAAAACGTAGAAAAATGCTCTAGGAGGTCCCCATTGGCTAACATAGCACTTTGGCAGGTTTAATTTGGCGAAGTATTGAAGTCGAAGTTTTTTTAAAGAGACAGTACTTCAGAAATTCAGCTTTTTTAGCGCAGACAGCGCAATTTCGCTCTATGCTCCAGCAATTCAGCCTCAGATGGCTTTAATGCCTGAAACGCCCCTGTTGCTGCCCTTCAGAAAGGTCACTGTTAGCAACTAAAACGTGGGCTTCTAATAAAGTATTTTGATTTATTTTTGAAGTCTTTACTCTTCGACTTTTAATAAAATCCTTTTAGTGTATGTTTAAGTACTTTTGGGTTTATTAGAAATATTTTTATAATGCACAAGAGCCATGAAAGTTCTGTAAATACTGTCTTTATGAATGGTTCTTAGTGATGTCATTTCTGTCACACCACTCACAAACTTGTGTATTTGAATAAATAAATATGAGGATATTAGAAGCCACCTTATCTACAAAACTGGCCCCAAACCAAGCTGAGGTTAACAACCAAGGCCAAACAACACACAGGAAATGACAAAACAGGAAGTGAGAATCAGGGCTGAGTCAAAATAGGCCCTGGTATTCCAAGTACACAGTAAGTGCAAGAGTACTAAGGGGCTCAACAACTTGCTTCTTTTGCGTCCGGGACCAGGCACCACTCTGAACCTGTGCCCAGTACCTTCATCTTCAAAAGGGCTCCACACACCCCATATCAGGGGGCAGAGGGCAAATTGCAATGCTACACCACTTTGGCCCTAACTGGCACTCACCGGGGCACTAACCTGAGTCAATCCTTTCTCACTGGTCTCCTTTTGTTGTATTCTGAGCTATAACATCAGTTTCATTCTGGATAACTAGTGTACTTGTTGACTGAGACAAGAGCCTGAGGCTCCTCAACTTGGTTTCCAGCTGTTTTCTAGGGATGCACCGAATTCGGGATTCGCCAGGATTTGGCCTTCTTCAGCAGGATTCGCCGAATCCTTCTGTCCAGCCGAACCGAATCCTAATTTGGATATGCAAATTAGGGGCAGAGATGGAAATCATGTGACTTTTTGTCACAAAACAAGGAAGTAAAAATGTTTTCTCCTTCCCACCCCTAATTTGCATATGCAAATTAGGGTTTGGATCCGGTTCGGTATTCGGCCGAATCCTTCATGATGGATTCGGGGGTTAGGCCGAATCCAAAATAGTGGATTTGGTGCATCCGTACTGTTTTCCCTTCTGACCTGCTTTGTACCCCTTGGCCGTTCTCCCCTTTAATTTTATACTTACTTTAGTTCTTTAGAACTTTCCAGGGATTCCTTTAGTGTTTAGTGTAATAACATCTACATTTTTCAGTAATCTACTACCCCATCTAGCGATCAAACATCACTTAGTCACTTAGTAATGCACTTAGTCACACGTTCCCCCTGCTGATACATAGTCCATAATCGTGGTACAGGAGGCATTTGCCATTGACAAACTAACTTCACAAATAATTCATATAATGTAATATTCAAAACTTTGAATGTTACATTATATGAATTATTTGTAGATGTTATTACACTGTGGTTGTGGAGAACTATTGCAACCAAACAGGGATTCTTTATTAAGTGTGCACTACATGTTTTGGATCAAAAAGATCCTTCCTCAGGTGCTTGTGTTAAATAAGCACCTGAGGAAGGATCTTTTTGATCCGAAACATGTAATGCACATTTAATAAAGGATCACTGTTTGGTTGCAAAGGTTCTCCAGAGCAGGGTCGGGCTGGGCCTGGGGCCCCTGAGGTCCACCGGGGCTGCAGTTTCAGGGGCCCCCAGGCCGGCACACTTGGATGGAAGCCTGTGTGGGGTTGGACAGAAGTGCTGGTGCATTCAAGTGGAAGTGCGTCTGCACGCCACCAGAAGTGCACCCATGCAGGAAAAAGTAAAGCAGCGTAAGGTGCGGATCTGGCCCGTTTTTTTCCCACTGTCCCGACCCTGCTCCAGAGTAATATTTAGCAATTTGTAAAGTCAAGGATGTGTGGCGAAACCTGGCTCTGTGTTGATGAACCGGATACTTTGAGAACAACAAGTGAAGTCTTTACCTATATTTGATTTATAACATTCAATGTGTCCCTGGGGTGCTCCAGGCAGGTTCATTAGTGAAATAGTGTGTGAAATAAAGTATAATAGTATAGTATAATATATAAAATAATATATAAAATTATAATAGTATAAAAAAAATAGCATCTGTCTGTCCCTTGCTGTTGCTTTCACTGCTTGTCCTGACTGCATAAACCACTGAAAGTATATAATAGTCAGCTCTCACATAGTCAGGACTCAGTGTAAATCAGTAAATAAAACACCTTTGAAAGAAAATGTATATAACATAATATTAAAAAAAGGAAATGAACAACCCCCAGATTTTTGTTTTTGTTGGTATCCACAAATAGAACTGATAAGGATTCTTTAGCAGTAGCATTTTATTTAGGAAAACACAAAATCACTTGCGGTGCATTTAAGTTTCCCTTTCATCCCTGAACAAATGCTAAATCTATAGGATTATTCATTGGCAGCAGTTAAATCCTTGCTCAGCGAGCCGCTCATCCAACATTAACCCTTCTATTGCTGGCTATGCTGGTCGCAATTGATAATTAAGAAAATAAACTTCCCAGCAGTCTCAACTGTGGTCTCAGTTGTACTTTCAGTTTTAGAAAAGTGGAATCGTTCAGCAGATGTGGCACTTTCCATTCTTCTGAGGTCGCTGAGTTTAAGGGCTGTGGCAGACGGGGAGGTTTGTCACCCGCTGTTAAATCTGCGCCTACCGTGGGGGACAAACCTCCTAAAAAACGCTTTCCATTCAGGGATTTTCTTTGTATGCAAAGCATATGGGTCGCTTGGTTGCAAATAGAGGCAACATGAAAGGGAGCATGCAAATGCAAAAATATGGCGGGTTGTTGCATAGTAACTGAGGCAAATGGAGTTTGCATTATTCTGTGGCCCCCAATGCCCCTAATCCAAGCAGCGTCAGGAAATAAAATCAACTATAATCACAATAAAAAAAAGATTCAGTAAATCAGTGCAATTAAGTGATCAGAAACATGTGAATTTGCCCTGTCCCATGCAGCCAGTGCTAATAATCAAGTCAGACTCTAGTCTGGGCCAAGAAAAAGTGTCTGTTTAGCCAATAAACACTGGTCCTGCACCCACAGTTATCCCCATGTACCTGGAGATGCCCTCAGGCCCCTATAACCCCTGAGTCAGTAACATTTTACTCTGCTAAAAAATTCTGCAGTAAAACCCAGACACTGCATTTGTCCTAAAGCGAAGCCCTCGATAAGAGGACATAACTCATAAAGAATCCAAGGCATAGGTGGCTGCGGGGAGTTGTTCTGACAGTGGCTGGAAGCTTCTTGCTCCTTCATTATGGGAGAATGGGGTCACCGTATGCACAGTCCTCTTCAATAGCCAGGTTGTAGTCGGCCCCCTTGCCTCCCTTGTACGCACTGGTGACTATGCGCAGCCAGCCCCTCTCTCCCTGCAGAGGGAAACACACATGTTAGGAAATGTATATATAACTTAAACAAACATGAAACAAGGATGCCGGGAGTTGCATTCCATGACAGCTCCAGTGCTGCACATATGGAGCCCCTAATTTAAAGGGGTTGTTCCCCTTTCAAACATCTTTTCAGTGGAGTTGTTTTCAGATTCTTCTCTAGAAATTAGGGATGCACCGAATACAGGATTCGGTTCAGGATTCGGGCTTTTTCAACAGGATTCGGCCTGGCCGAACCGAATCCTAATTTGCATATGTAAATTAGGGGCAGTAGGGAAATCCCGTGACTTTCCGTCACTAAAGACATTTTTTCCCACTTTTCCTTTCCTGACCCTAATTTGCATATGCAAATTAGGATTCGGTTCGGTATTCGGCCAAATCTTTCACCAAGGATTCCCCATATAGTGGATTGTGCATTCCTACTAGAAATAAAGGCTTTTTTTCAATTGAAATATATATATATATATATATTTTTTTTTTTTACTGTTTTTCCAAAATCTAAGTTAAGTTTAATGTCCCTTTGTCTGGTGTTTTTTTTTTTTTATAACTGTAACATTTCTTAGCAACATCTCATAAAACTCAGGGATTCTGCTCAGCAGGGATAAGGATAAGAAATGTATCACTAAATGTATCAATTTAGAACAGTTTACAGGGTCGGCGACCCCCCCTCCCTCCCAGAGCCCAAGAAGGTGAAAAATTACACTTTACACTTCAATATTAGGGAAACAGGCCTACTTAGAAAATAGAAAGTAATTGGAAAAAGTCTTTATTTCTGGTGAACTATCTGAAACTAACTGAACTGAAAAAAGTGTTGGAAGGTGAGCAACCCCTTTAAAGGGCTGTATTGGATTTAGTCCCTTAAAGACTGTAATTCTGGGTGTATTTTACACAGAACAGAAGAACTACAAGTCTTAGCATTCCTTGTGATTATTTTTGGGGTGTACTAGCGGCCATTTAAAAAAAAACATTAAGAGACCTTTAAACTACAACTCCCTGCACAGTGGCAGGCTGCCAAGAGGATTCTGAGAGTTGTAGTTACTAGGGATGCACCGAATGCACTTTTTTGGATTTAACCGAACCCCTGAATCCATCGCAAAAGATTTGGCCGAATACTGAACGGAATCCTAATTTGCATATGCAAATTAGGGGTATGAAGGGGAAAACATTTTTTTACAAAAAGTCACGTGATTTCCCACTCATCCCTAATTTGCATATGTTCGGCCGGGCAGAAGGATTCGGCCGAATCCTGCTGAAAAAGGCTGGATCCTGGCCGAATCCCGAACCCAATCCTGGATTCGATGCATCCCTAGTAGTTACAACAAGATCTTGAGGGATATAAGTGGTTTATGCCTAATAAGAGACAGCATAAGAATGTTTCTCACCCAGGGCTCCCCCCACGAATTTCGCACAATCCAGTATTCCACTCCGTTCTCATCCAATCCCCATCCAGCCACGGAGACAATGTGATTGATCATTGCTCTAGGCTGAAACTCCGCATAGAGACCCCCTGTGTAGGCATCTAGTTTCTCTGTGGCCATTATCCCACAGCTGCAAAAAAGCACAAGGGGAAAGGGTTACAGTTGTTTTTTATGTCTCTCAGGGGAAGCACCAGCCATTCCTTAGAGCTGCAATTCCGCATGTCCTCCAGCAGGTGGAAAACATTCTCTGACCCAGGGAAGGAACCAGATAACTTTAATAACAGGGGCAAGCTCTCTACCTGATTGGTCCATTTTTGTAGATTTCCGCCATCATCTTTTCTCTCCCGCTGACTGACCCAAAGTCTCCCACCTTCCACAGAGTGTAATTGGAGATGTTGAAGCACTTCCCGAAGGTCACACACGTGCCGCACTGGTTAAACGTGTCGCATTCTGGCAGGAATTGAGAGAAAAAAAACATCTCATTACTTTATCTGTATATTTGCATTTATATCTGAGGGAGGAAAGAAGCTACATGGCAGCTCCCAAATTTGTATAGATACAGAATGGACACTCAGTTACTGTGGAAGGGAAAAAAAGAAAAATATTATATTATTAGCACCACCCAAGCTGAGATCTGAATGGGTTTTAATTCCCAGAAACAACACCAAGTCTCACTTTGGTCTTTGGCTTGGTAGTTGTTGCAGGTCTCGTCAGGAATCCCGTGACTGTTTGCATACTCCCAGACACCTCCGTGGTCTCCTCCCTCGCAGGACCCTGCATTGGCACAATCAATGACGTGCTGAACAGATAGGTAAGCCGAGGGCCACACCCCATTGCGCTTGATATTAATCCTGTCTGCAAACAGAAAACACAAGGTCCCAATCTGTACCATCTCTTCCCAACACAGGGGCAACAATAAACCCTATTCATGAATAGTTTATTTACCCTTTAGATAGAGAATAAAGGAACAACTTAATTTCCTTTATTCAGATCAGGTGCTGCCATATTGCTTACCAAGCCTAATGAAACAGTACAATCCAGAATGCTCAGGACCTGGGGTCCCCGGATAACAGATCTTTCCATTATTTGGATCTTCATACTTTAAGGGCTCTTACAGACGAGCGTTTTTAGCTGCGCTCCCCTGCGTTCCGGTTTCATGCGTTCAGCCGCAGGGGAGCGCAGGAGTAGACGCGCTGAGTTATTTTCAATGTGGCTGTACTCACACAGACGCATGTAAGCAGATGCAGGGGAGCGCAGCTAAAAACGCTCGTCTGTAAGAGCCCTTAGTCTACTAGAAAATCATGTAAACATTAAATAAACCCAATAGGCTGGTTTTGCTTCCAATAAGGATTAATTATATCTTAGTTGGGATCAAGTACAAGGTTCTGTTTTATTAAAGGGAATCATTTTTTAAAATCTGAATTATGTGTTCATAATGGCATCTAAGGGAGATGACCTTTCCGTAATTCAGAGCTTTTTGAATAACGGGTTTCTGGATAACGGATCCTGTACCTGTAGTAAAAACAGGTAACACATATGTGGTATGGCAGCACCCACAAATCAATATGGGAAGGCACTGTGTATGAAATAAGATATGTTCTTATAGATATATTGGCATATACAGGGAATATTTAGGTAGGTACCTGCCATGGCACTAGTGCTCCCATGAGCCCAGCAGGAGCCACAATACTGGGGGATGTGCTGGTTGCGGGTGGTGCTGACATAGTTTGTTCCATTCACATTGCGCCAGTCCCAGGCTTTTGGCAGGTCCGACACCGAGATGTATTCGTGCGGCCGCTGGTAGTTCCTACGGATTGGCAGAAAGTTCTGGTTAAAGAAACAGTGAGTGACCCATTAAGATCCAGATTAAAGCAATACATTGAGTGATGTTCCTTGAACCTCTAAAAGCTCCTTATATGGATATTTGTGCCAATGGGTGTTAGTACATTTGAGTTGGCACAGATGCCCTTAAAGGGACAGTTCACCTTCTAACAAAGGCAAACCCATACAGGAGCCTTCAGTCCTCAAGAAGGGGGTTGGGTTTGTGGTGGGTGGGTCTTTGCTAATTATGGTTGGGGTTTGGCATATTTAGGATGTGGCTGCATAGATTAGGGTTGTCACCATTCGTATAATGGTGACAACCATTTTTTATTTTTATTAAGGCCCCATTCTATTTGGTGACAGGGTCCATTGCTCAGGGGGCCCAGGTGACCATTGGGTTAATAAATGGGGCCTATTGGGTTAAGGGGTCACCACTTTATTCCATATCAAAAGATTAAAACAGCCTGGGGGGTTCTGCTTACTTAGTACTGACCAGTAAAAGTGATACTTGAGGTCAATATTATGGGATGAAAGATAAAAATAGGCAGGTATGTTTTTCTAGAAAAGGTGGCACCCCTCTTTGTAATGAGAGGGTCACTCCTTGTAACCCCTCCCTTTCCCACCAAACCACTGTAGTTTCCCCCTTACAATTTCTTTTATGGGTCTAAAGGTGGCCATACATGGATAGATCCGCTCGTTTGGCGATGTCGCCAAACGAGCGGATTTCCCTCCGATATACCCACCTTGAGGTGGGCAATATCGGGCTGATCCGATCGTGGGCCCTAGGGCTCCATGATCGGATCCTAGCGTTCGCAAACGGGCGGTCGGATCGCGGGACCGCATCAACGAACAGATGCGGCCGCGATCCGAAGGGATTTTTAACCCCATCTGATCGAGATCTGGCCGACTTTCGGCCAGATCTCGATCGGGGAAGCCCGTCGGGGGCCCCCATACACGGGCCAATAAGCTGCCGACTCGGTCTGTCTGTAGCTTTTATCGGCCCGTGTATGGCCACCTTAAGGCTCAACAAAATGATATAGTCAATAAAGTACTCCCTCTTGTCAATTATAAGGATATTATAAGTTACCGAGGAGTTTCATGACCATATAAAAACATGAGGCTGAAGTCCGAGTGTTTATATACACGTCATGGAACTCCGAGGTAACTTCTAATATCCTCATATTTTGCAACAGGGGGTACTTTATTTATTATAATACACAAGAGTCCTATGACAGAAATAACATCACTACTCACTGTTTATAACTGATGACATCTCTACTAAGGATATCATTTACAAGATATTCATGGCTTTTGTGTATTATATAAACCATACTTTACAGGATAAATAAACCTTTAAAATAAGTGAATGTAAAATTGATGAAGGGGCTATTCTAAGAAATTTTGCAATGTACATTCGTTATTTATGTTTTTTTAACTCCAAGATATTAAGGGATATGTGTACTGTTAACATGAATGAGTTTTGTTACAACAGTGCCACTTGCTGGTAATTTTTTGAGAAATTATATTTTTTTTCCTAAGCAGAAGAACATCAGAGCAGCCTCTTTCTTTCTCCTGACAACTCCCTTGACTACTTGGTGGTCAGACTGGTGGTAAAATGACCAGCAGGTGGTGCTGTTGTAACAAAACTCATTCAAATCAACAGCACATGTATCCTTTAATATCTTGGAATTTAAGAAAAATAAACAATGAATGTACATTGCAAAAGTCCCTATAATAGCTAGCACCCTCATCAATTTTACATTCACTTATTTTAAAAGTTTTCTTACCCTTTAAAGGGCATGTAAAAGCAAAATAATAAAATCCCATTTTTACTTTCTGTAATGAAATATACTTCAATTAAAAACTGTATACCATTTTTATAAGAAACCTGACAGTATGCAGTGAAATTCTCCCTTCATTTACTGCTGTGGATAGGAATTGTCAGACTGTCCCCAACTGCTCTGCAGGGAAACAATCATACTTATGAACAGCAGGGGGAGCCCCCGCCTTACTTCCCAGCCATGCAGAACTCAAGCAGCTTTGTTTGTTTCCCAATAGAGCAGTCGGCGACTGTGTAGAGATTTGAATTGGATTTTATTTTTGCCTTTACATCCCCTTTACTGTTTCCAACTCCAGCTGCAGGGACAAAGATCACGGAACCAGATTTAAACAGATAAACTGGGATTCTATTTGGAGGATTATTTTGCTGCAGCCACTGGTTCTGCAGAGTTGGAGAAAGTTTGTATTAAACAATACAAAAACTATAAAATTCACATTAGATTACATGACAACACAGGACCCAGTGCAGTCTATATATTCTGATTATTAATCAGTCTTGCTGTATCGGCTTCTGGCAGATATTATTTGACTTGTGCTGTTTTGAGCACTGAGCATGTGCACAGTCTTGGTCTTGCTAAGATGTTTAACAAAGTAACAAGATGGTGACCCCCTGTGGCCAACTTTGAAAGCATAAATTATTTGTTTGATTCGGCTTGTGGTGCAGTAAGTTCAAGTTAATGTTTAGTGTACAAAATACAGCATTTCTAGCCTTATTCTATTTTAGACTTTACCTCCCATTTAACCTTGTTTCCCTACTGTCTCCACTTTGTTTTACTGTCTCCATCCTGCCCTACTGTCTCACATACTGCCTTTCTGAAGTCACAGCCCAACATGGGTTGATTTGCAGGTCAATTTAGAGACAGAGCTGTTGCATCATGTCAGTGACTGGTGCATGTGGTAATAACCAAACAAAAATCACAAGACTGAACATGATGATGTATCACTTCCTCCTAGTAAACCCCCCTCCCCCATACACCAGATCACACGATAGTAGGGCCACACGATGTATCATCATATACATTTATTGAGAGACACTGGGGGTTGTACGCTGGGTATAGCAAAACAAATACATCTGTGCTGTTGGTCAGTTTGTAATCCCTGTACCGGTCATGGACAGAGTTTCAATATCATTGGCAAGGAAGTGGGGGAGGGGAGTCTGCTACGGTAAAGTACTAATAAGAGATTAACAGATACGGCACCACGTGATTCTGCTTTACTGAAACCAAAATAACAGCAACTTCCCTATTCCTCGGGTAATCCTGTGATTTAGACCCTCCATCTCATGTGAAACTAATAGTGTGACCATGTGGGGGTTCCCGTTGCTTTGGGAATGCCCCATAAAATCTTCAACAGTAATTAAAGGGGAAGATAACCATAATATTTTCCACTTTTGTTTTGTAGTCGCAAATTCCTTTTCCCTGCACTCAGCATACAGAGAGGGTTAAAGCAAGAAGTGGAGAGAGTTGTAGTTTAACGACAGCTGTACCCCCCAGGAATAGGTCTCATAGAGGAAAGTTCATGGAGGAGGTCGCTATCCTCAATTGATGTATTGGCAATGCCGAGGAATGTACAGCCTCTCCAGTTCGGTTATTATTATTTGCAGAATCTCTTTCCCTATCCCCAAGCACTTACAATACTTTAGATAAATTACATAGCATTAAAATAAGGCAGGGTTAGTGACAATCTCAGTAGGTTTCCATGATTCCTCAGGGTGGGTAGTGAATAGGGATTCTCTATTGAGGCTGGCACAGATTGGAAATAACAACCGGGGTAAGAAATGGATGTTACCCAGGAAGTAATGTTTCCTGCAAGTGCAACAAAGAATCACGGACAGGAATGAAATAAACAGTCATGTGACCATCTCTCTCCCTCTTCTTTCTTTCTTTCCTCCTCTGTCTGTCTTGCTCCAATTCCTTTAACTCTCTCTCTCTCGCTGCTCTGTCTCTCCTGATCTTTGTCTGTCTGGTCTGTCTCTTTTTCTCTGTCTCTCGTGATTTCCCTCTGTTTCCACCTGAAATCTCGCTCTTTTGGATCATTCTGCAGTTAGCAGCCCCTCTTCCATGGCAGAGCATCTTCAGCCCCTGATATGAGTGCAGCAGAGAAGTCACAGAAGAGACCCCCCCACACACACACTGGGTTTTCTGTACCAATCACTGCTATAGACACACACACAAAGACACACACATACATATACAAAGACACACAAACAAAGACACACACATACATATACAAAGACACACAAACAAAGACACACACATACATATACAAAGACACACAAACAAAGACACACACAGAGGCAGTTTTGGGGAGAGGGTACTTACCTGATTCCTGGGTGCCTTTTGAGTGGGGGCTTGTAACAGTGCTGCCCCTGCTGGAAGTAGAGCCCCCCACTGACCCAGGAGATAAGGGAAAAGAGCAGCAATAACAGCCTGGCCATGATGGGACAGAGATTCATGTGACTGACAAGGAGGGGACAGGGTTGCAGAGAAGGAACTGAACTTCCCATTGTGCTGACTCACTGGGTTGTACTCCCTCCTCTTAAAGGGACAGTGCACCATTTGCATATTTGTTTGTGCAGTCCTGGCCCTGATGCTAATGCCTGATAGATAGATAGATAGATAGATAGATAGATAGATAGATAGATAGATAGATAGATAGATAGATAGATAGATAGATAGATAGACGATATACCATGCACTGTAACCTAATGTTACTTATTGTAATATAGATAGATAGATGATAGATATATGATAGATGATAGATAGATGATAGATAGATAGATAGATAGACAGATTGATAGATAGACAGACGATACCATGCACTGGAACCTAATGTTACTTATTGTAATATAGATAGATGATAGATAGATAGATAGATAGATAGATAGATAGATAGATAGATAGATAGATAGATAGATAGATAGATAGATAGATAGATAGATTAGATAGATGATACCATGCACTGGAACCTATTACTTACTGTAATATAGATAGATAGACAGATAGATATTTATATACAGATAGATAGATAGATAGATAGATAGATAGATAATACCATGCACTGAGTATTAATACCATGAATATTAGAGAGCTCCTCTTCACTACCCAGGGTAGTCATAGCAGAACTTCACCCATCCCCTTCTTTCGATTCCTATGTAAGTTTCTTTCAGCTACATCAGCAATAGTGAGTAGGATGATCAGTAGTCCCAGACCCACCACTGTGGCAAGGATGATGATGATTGTCCCTTGGCTTGGGAGCTTACTTCCTGTCACTACAGATATAACTAGAAATGCAAAGAGAAAAATGGATTCCCCTAATCTTCGAAAAAAGTTGGAATTCCTCACCACATCTGAATCATTCTCCCAGCTAACTAGGGTGCATAAATAAAATTTTGTGAATCTAGGACACTCCATTTTCACATTGAGCACATGTAGGGGCAGGAATTCACACACAAACTTCTTCCCTCACCTAGCCTGTAGTCTCCTAGCCCTTACTACAGTTCTATATAATCCTTTGTATATAATAGCTATTGTATCCTCCATCACTGCCAGTTTAGAAACATTTTGGAACAAACAACCCCAAGTTCCCACCACATGTGTCAGTTGACAGAACAAGCCCCACATCCCCCTGGTTTCCCTCAATGCCTCCGGGCGGCCCAGCTGTACAGAGATAACACTCACTCTCTGACGTCAGCTCTGCTATAAGAATCCTGGGGACTTACTGGCTCCCTTAGAGTCACTGCAGCTTTACAGAGAGGGCTCAACTACCCAACGCCAGCATGCGTGAAATTGTCCATCTGCAAATAGGCCAATGTGGCAACCAGATCGGATCAAAGGTAGGTGCCCTTCCTTCTACCCCCATCCTCAGTCTATATTTCTTTATAGCATTGTTCTGCTAGCCAATATGACTCTTAGTGCACCAGTTATGTAGCTGTGCAAGTCAATGTTTCTTGGCTGGGGCATGGGAGTCTCATTTAGGAAGTCTCCAGACAGAAGAGGCAACATTATAATAAGACCAGAGCCTCAATCATGTACAAAACGATTTAGGCATATTAAAGGGGTCATAGTGATCCCACAAAACAACATGCAAATTTTACTGCTGTGATGTTGGAAAGCTAGAGGCATTTAAGCTCATACACAGCCCCACTACATATCTGTTCTGCTACCCAGACATCTAACCTTTGCTGCTTTTATGCCTCTCACTGGGTGCTGGGGTTCCAAAGCAAGAAATGTAACCACTACACCAGTGATTCCCAACCAATAGCTTGTGAGCAACATGTGCTCTCCAACCCCTTGGATGTTGCTCTTGGTGTCCTCAAATCAAGTTTTAATTGCATAAAAACGAAGTATAGTGCCAAGCAGAGTCTCCTATAGGCTGCTATTCCACACAGGGACTACCAAATATCCAATCACAGCCCTTATTTGGCACCCCAAGGGACTTTCTTCATGCGTGTGTTGCTCCCCAACTCTTTTTACATTTCAATGTGGCTCATGGGTAAAAAAAGGTTGGGGACCTCTGCACTACACTCTTAGAAATGCCACGTATTAAGCTATACTGACACAGCTGGGATTATATTACACTGGAAAGCGCTTGAACGCATGGCTAGCAATCTATGAATAAAAACAAACAAGGCCGGGTTAAGGTTATGCCAAATGTGCAGATCTGGCTAACGATTAAATGCAGGCTGGGAGTAGTGATGCTGGCATGTTAAATCTATGCTTGCTATAGATAATGTGACGTTAATGTAGTTACATGCTGCAGGCTTCAACGGTTTCTGCACTGCTATGCAGAATTAATCTAGATTAATTGTTAATGACCTGATATTGAAAGAAAGAGGTGGAAGGGCAACATATTTGGAGGATTGTGGAGCAGGTATGACATGAAAGAAGATTCACAAACTGTGTTTTATCTAATGGTATGTAACAAGCAATTGAATGAACTCTCTTGGTCGGTGGAGAAACATCTGTCTTGGGGGACCCCCAAGATTAGGGCATAAGGGGTATTAGAGCAAGTTGGAGACAGTAGGGCAAAATGGAGACAGTGGGACAAGATGGAGACAGTAGAACAACATGGGGACAACCCTACCCACCTGATGGACATAGTAGAGCAAAATGGAGGCAGGAGGGCACAATGGAGACAGTAGGACAAGATGGAGGCAGTGGGGCAAGATAGAGACAGTAGGACAAGATGGAGACAGTAGAACAACATGGGGACAACCCATCCACCTGCAGTGCTTTAACCTAGGAGCTGTCAGGTGGTTCTGGGAGTTGTAGTTAAACAATGGCTTGCCACTGGCATTAGCTGATAAGGGAAACTTGGGCTGGACTGCTGAATGGAAGGGGAGATAAAATTCCCAAAATACAATGTAGTTGTGTTAAACAATGGCTACTTTTTTTTTATAGTGTGTCCTTTATTGCTGAGTTATCACTCCCATTTCTGAGATATTTTGCTTTCAATATATTGCTTGGTAAACAGGGCACATGTTCTGCAGTATTTATAGATGAATTGGCCACAAGAGGGGGACATTGAATCCCCAGGGTAAAGATATAGCATTAGCCTTGTAATATTGCAGCTCCCGCCATTATAATTTGTACAAATAAGGAGATAAATAAACTATAATTGCAGAATACAATGATAAACTAATTTAGTTGGAAAAAAGTGAAGTATATATATATATATATAAAAATCTTATAGCCTTGTGCGCCTTTATGCCCCACCCCCTCATAGTGTTACAGTTTTAACCAGAACGTATTTGGCGTTGTCGCTAGAGAACTGACACCCAGAGATGTGTAAGTGGAACATCAGGGTGTGTCTGTGGGGACTTAGAGGCACTGGCCTGAGCTGATAAGGGAAACTTGGGCTGGTCTGATGAATGGAAGGGGAGATAGAATTCCCAAAATACAATGTAGTTGTGCTGTGGCTCATTGATGCTTCCTTTCATTAGGGCTCATTATCAGTGTATAACCCAGTGCCAGAGAGCAGGGATTCCACCAGGGCCTTTCAACATAGGATTGCTGGAACTGCATTAGGAGTACAGTAGGATTCTGGGGTGCAGGGGTTTAGGGTGTGACTGCAGAGAGGGAAGGGATAATTTGGTTACATTTCTCTTTTGTCTTCCTGCACAGTTCTGGGAAGTGATCAGTGATGAACATGGGATCAATAACCATGGCAGTTATCAGGGCGACTCAGACCTACAGCTGGAGAGGATTAACGTGTACTTCAATGAGGCCCATTGTAAGTTCCATTGGGATCCACGTGCCATCCAAAGGGGTCAACATTTAGAAAATGTTGTAGGTACAGTAAGTGGAAAGTGAGTGGGTACAGTAGGGATGTCCAACCAGAAGTGGGGCAGAATGCACATTATCTATCACACAGGGAATCATGGTTACCCAATATTGTGACACTCAGCAGAAACTCAGCTTTTCAGGAGCCAGAGATGGGAATAAAGTCCAAAACGCCACATAACACAAACTCATTCATTGTGAAGCATTTCCTCCTCTCTTCCAGCCCACAAATACGTTCCAAGAGCCGTGTTGGTAGATCTGGAACCCGGGACCATGGATAGCCTCCGTTCCAGTAGTATTGGACCTCTGTTCCGGCCCGACAGTTTTATCCATGGTGTGTTCTTTAATATGTTCCAAATAACTTTACATCATTGTTCCTTATAGTTTCTCTGGGGAATTGAACTAGGGCTTATTGCAACCCGAACCAAAATTCTGAAATCTGTCATAGTGTCGACATAGCTGGCTGCACAAGAATTGCTACCCTTGACCCATAGATAGAAAGCTCAACAGAAAGGAGACAGTGTTACTAACTGATGTGGTAAAGATGGACAATCTCTGCCCCTGTTATTAGATTTAAAGGACATGTAAAGGCAAACAAATAAAATATATTTTTAATTTTTTTTAATGAAAAAGAAACCTATCTCCAATATACTTTAATTAAAAAATGTGTACAGTTTTTATAAGAAACCTGACCGTATGCAGTGAAATTCTCCCTTCATTTACTGCTGTGGATAGGAATTGTCAGACGGTCCCTAACTGCACTGTAGAGAAACAATCATACTTATGAACAGCGTGGGGAGCCCCTGCCTTACTTCCCAGCCATACAGAACTCAAGCAGCTTGGTTTGTTTCCCTGTAGAGCAGTCAGCGACTGTGTAGAGATTTGAATTGGATTTTATTTTAGCCTTTACGTCCCCATTATTGTTACCAACGCCAGCTGCATGGAGCCAGATTTAAACAGATAAACTGGGATTCTATTTGGAGGATTATTTTGCTGCAGCCAATGGTTCTGCAGAGTTGAAGTAAGTTTGTATTAAACAACACAAAAACTATAAAATCCACATTAGATTACATGACAACACAGGACCCAGTGCAGTCTGTATATTCTGATTATTAATCAGTCTTGCTGTAACGGCTTCTGGCAGATATTATTTGACTTGTGCTGTTTTGATAATTTATGACGATCCCTAAGCAGCCCAGACCACACTGAACATGTTCACAGTCTTGGTTTTGCAAAGATATGACCCCTGTGGCCAACTTTGAAAGCATAAATCATTTGTTTGTGGTTCTATTTTAGACTTTGCCTCCCCTTTAATCTTCTATGAGGTCATTGCTAAAAAAGTACAAATGGAAGATAATGATTTGGAATTGAAAGTCTAACTATCTTTTTTGTCTGAATATTTCAGGAAATTCTGGCGCTGGCAATAACTGGGCTAAGGGCCACTACACAGAAGGGGCAGAGCTGATCGAATCAGTCATGGATGTGGTGAGAACCGAAAGTGAAAGCTGTGACTGTCTACAAGGGTTCCAGCTGGTCCATTCCCTTGGGGGAGGCACAGGTTCTGGAATGGGCACTTTGCTCATTAATAAGATCCGTGAGGAGTACCCAGACAGGATCATGAACACATTCAGCATCATGCCCTCGCCCAAAGTCTCTGACACAGTGGTGGAGCCTTACAACGCCATCCTGTCCATCCACCAGTTGCTAGAAAACTCAGACGAGACCTTCTGCATTGATAATGAAGCCCTGTATGACATCTGCTTCCGCACCTTGAAGTTGACCAACCCAACCTACGGAGATCTCAACCATTTGGTTTCCATGACTATGAGTGGAGTGACAACATCTCTGCGCTTTCCAGGGCAGCTCAATGCTGATCTCAAAAAATTAGCGGTCAACATGGTGCCCTTTCCGCGTCTCCATTTCTTTATGACGGGCTGTGCTCCTCTAACCTCACGGAGAAGCCAGCAGTACAAATCACTGACAGTGCCCGAGCTGACCCAGCAGATGTTTGATGCCAGAACAATGATGACTGCTTGTGACCCACATCATGGCCGCTACTTGACAGTGGCTGGTATCTTCCGTGGTCTGATGTCCACCAAAGAAGTGGATGAGCAAGTGCTATCAGTGCAGTCCAAGAACAGCGCCTATTTTGTAGAGTGGATCCCAAACAACGTCAAGGTGGCCGTCTGTGACATACCACCACGTGGCCTCAAGTTGGCATCCACTTTCATTGGCAACAACACGGCCATTCAAGAGATCTTCAGGCGGATTGCCGAGCAGTTCTCTGCCATGTATCGCAGGAAAGCTTTCTTGCACTGGTACACTGGAGAGGGCATGGACGAAATGGAGTTTACCGAAGCCGAGTGCAACACCCATGATCTTATTGCTGAATACCAACAATACCAGGAGGCCACAGCTGAAGTGGAAGGATATTTTGAAGAGGAGGAAGAAGTGACTGAAGAAATAAGGATCACAGAAACAATAGAGAAAGTGATCAACTAGGAGCCCGTCCAAAACAGCAGAGTATGCATTTATCCAAATTTGACTCAATCACCAGAAACAAATTCAATTCCAATAAAAAAAAAAACGATAGAACTGTGAAACTTCAGGATGAGACAAAGACTATGTTGTCCATGTCCCTTCACTTGTTCTAGGACTTTTTGGAGCTGGTACTTTTTATTAATTGTAGTTACAAATAGAAACATAGATAATGGCTTTAAAGCACGGGTTCTCAAACTTTTCTTCCCACGTGTCCTTTTTTTATTAAAAGAGTCGCCTGTTTGTCACTACTGCAGAGATTACAGTTAATTACAGTCATTAATGAAAGAAACAAGGTGAACTGCTGCCAGAGAAGTGAAAACCAAAGGAAATGATATGAAGAATGCAGGTCAAGAGGCAAAAACTGCTGCCGTATAAAGGGGGACACAGGAGGTCTTTACGGGTCACAAGTTTGAGAAACAATGTCAGACTAAATAGGTGTGAATTGTACTTGAAAACAAAATTTTATGTTTTGTTTTTTTTTGGGGTAAGAAGTACTTCATGGTACTCTTGGAGCCATTTATGCTTTATGGTTAAAATAAAAAACAATAAAAATACACTTGGTTGTGTCCCAATTATGGTAAGCACATTATGTGCAGACATGGGGGTGATTTCTCCCACATTAAATTCCAGGGCATAGAACATGTCAAATTGGGACCACGTGGAGACGATATTAAGAGAATAATTGACCAAAGGGAAACGTTTTGGATATTCACCTTGAGGACTAGGCATCCACATGGTCTCAATAATGACTGGGAGGTAACATGCTTTTTTCAGCCATAATGTATATATATGTATATTGGATGATGTACAAGTGAAAGGCCTTATCGTTAAAAAAGTGTGAATATCAATGCATCTTTTTTGTAACATTGTATAAAGAGAATATCAGCTGTGACCAATATGACTTGTAACAAACAAGATATATGTTGTTTGTTTATTTTACATTTGAGATTTTTTTAATGAACACAGGTATATAAGGCACAGGATATCCTGTGACCTCACCTCTGATGAAGTGCCAGAAGGAGGCATGAAACGCGTCAGGTGACCTAACATGTCATAGGGTAGGAGTACATCTGTAATAGATGCCTGTTTGTTGTTTTATTATTCCAATAAAGCTGGACAGTGAATTTTATCTCATGTGTGAAGAATGGTTTTCTCACCTACCAAACCCCCTACATGTGATGTCTACTGGACTGGAGACCAGTATGAGGGAACCAACACACCACTGAGATTGGACACAATGGAAGAGTGGCCACAGTATGGGCATGTGAGTTTTTTCCTTCCTACAAACCCTTGCTGTCTCCCAATTATACATGGTTTTGTATACACTAGGTCATAGAAAAAGTGAGTCCTGTGTAGCAGAGCTCAGTCTGGATGCCCCCCAAACAGCCATTTAAACATGGGTCGGACGTCTTTAACCTAGAGCAGCAGTGGTTGTCTGTTCAAGTTCCCCTTGGAGGTCCAACCTTTGTTCAGGGCTCCCTTTAGTTCATGTATAGGAACAGGTTACATGTATAGGAATATATTGACTTATCAGCCAGTTGGCCTTTCATGTATATCTAGAAGAACATATAGGCATTCTCCCCAAATATCACCATAACTGTTATTTGTGCGGAGTCTCCATGTCACTGCTCCAGGGCTGACCTGGGAGAAATGAACACCGAATGATTCGCTTGACCCTGTCCAATGAACAGAAGGTGCATGCGCTGTGTAGCCTCTATACATCTATAATCAGGCTGCAACCTTTTGCTTCCATGTGTACATTAGATAGCTTTAAGGAGGAGTTTGATGGCTTTTTAGCAAGTGAGGGAATACAGGGTTATGGGAGATAGATCATAGTACAAGTTGATCCAGGGACTAGTCCCATTGCCATTTTGGAGCCAGGAAGGATTTTTCCACGTCTGAGGCAAATTGGAGAGGCTTCAATTGTTTTTTTTTGCCGTCCTCTGGATCAACTGGCAGTTAGGCAGGTTAAAATAGAGTTAAAAGGTTGAAATTAATGGACACGTCTTATTTTCAACCTAGGACTTTGGGAACACCAGTAAGGCTATGGCCATAGAGCTGTTGGCTCTTGCTAGCCTGTGTATTTTTGCAGGCTGAAAGAAGTAGATCTGCTCAGTGCACCTGCTCCATTGATTTGAATCCGAACAGCCTGTGTGTGGTCACACACAGCTGAGCCGAGGTCAGTATTTGGGCTGAGCTCAGCCGGTGTGTGGCTGTTCGGATTCAAATCAATGGAGCAGGGGCACTGAGCAGACCTGCTTCTCGTAGCCTGCAAAAGTACACAGTCTTGCAACAGCAAAGAGCCTGTGAGCCCATAGCCTAAAGACTGATTAGAGAACAGCATAACTAACTCCCCAGAACATAAATGTGTACAACACAATCAGTCACTTTTCTTGGCTCAAGAAGCCATTGAAAACAATCTATGCTTACGGTTTTAAGGAGAGGAGGGGTATAGTGTTATTCACTTGAAGTACTAATTCCTGTAAGTGCCAAAACAAATTCTTATATAAAGAGAAACCACTGCCTCTGCTCCTGGGTGTGATCAGATCTTATAGAATGGTGCTGTAATTAACTAAATATAGAGAATGTTCAGTGTCAAATGCACTTTGTAATAAAAGGTTGGGGTTAACTAACCCAAAGAGACGGGGGGGGGGGCCAGGTGCTCAAGCACCAGACCTTCCGCTCAGGGAGGCAATATAGCAAATAGTAAATGATGAAAGGCTGGCACTTATCAGACCACACTCCAAAAGTAGTACTTTTTTACTACATCTAACTTTTGGAGTGTGGTCCGGTATGTGCCAGCCTTTCATCATTTACTACAGTGCTGTAATTACCCACACAATTTGCAGGAGTAATTTTAACCTCGTACAGGACCTGACATGCTGGGAAACATAGAGAAGAAAGCTGCAGGGCAGTGAATATTTGTGAGCTTAGGCAAGTCATGGGTACACACTAGACATAGGAGTGTGTTTAAAAGGAAACTGAATATAATTCTCTTATCAGCAATGGCTAAAGTGTACAGACATTTAATGAATAAAAGCCCAGGGAATAACTTCAGAATTAGACACACTGGGCAGTTCTAGGGTTAAATGGTTGCTCCTGAGACTAACTACTGGCCCAAGCAGAAGTGGACACTAGAATAATTCCTTTAGTGTGTTATACAATGGTCATCTCTAAGCAACTTTTCAATTGCTCTTTATTATAAATTTTTATAGCTTTTTTAGTTATTTGCCTTCTTCTGACTCTTTCCAGTTTTCAAATGGGGGGGGGGGTCACCATTCCCATCTAAAAACAAATACTCTGTAAGGCTACACACAAGTTATTGGTACTTTTTATTACTTATCTTTCTAGTCAGTACCTCTCCTATTCATATTCCAGTCTCTTATTCAAATAAGTGCATGGTTGCTAGAGTAATTTGGACCCTAGCAACCAGATGGCTGAAGTTGCAAACTGGAGAGCTGCTGAATGGTTAGTATAGATATGGGTATATAGAATTTATGTGAAAGTAGGGAGGAGTACGTGTATGGATGCTGGGTTTTCATTTGGAGGGGTTGAAGTTGATGGACTATCTTTTTTCAACCCATTTTAACTATGTAACTATACTAAAAGTTAATTTAAAGGTGAACAACCCCTTTAACAGAATATTCTGGACCCCCACTCATACTTACAAATACAAACATGCAATGTATATTTTTAAAAGGATGCATTTGTGTATGTCAGTCGGTTCTTTTTGTGCAGACTTCTATAAAGAAAGGCCATTTCACCAAACTATAAACACATCTGATCCCAGTTTATTTACACATGGAGTTTAATGTAGAAACAGAGAACATTTGCCTTGTTAACTTAATAATTCAACATCACAAGAGGTTTTCGTTGTCCTGCAGGCGTAGACTTTCTCATGACCAGGAATAGGAACAAGCTGCTGAGGATTACTCAAGACCTGGAGAAGAATAAAAAAAAAAAAGGAATTTAGAATATTTCATTTTAAAGGAGAACTAAACCTTAAAACTGAATATGGATAAGAATGGCATATTTTATATACTGAACTTATTGCACCAGCCTAAAGTTTCAGTTTGTCAATAGCAGCAATGGTCCAGGACTTGAACTTGTCACAGGGGGTCACCATCTTGGAAAGTGTCTGTGACACTCACATGCTCAGTGGGCTCTGAGCAGCTGTTGAGAAGCTAAGCTTAGGGCTCGTCACTAATTATCCAGCAGAAAATGAGGTTGGTCTGTAATATAAGCTGATGCTACAGGGCTGATTATTAAAGTCTGATGCTAATTGCACTGGTTTCTGTGCTGCCATATAGTAATTATCTGTATTAATTACTAATCAGCCTTATATTGTGACATTTCTATTCTATGTGTACTGTATATTGTGAGTGGGTCCCTAAGCTCAGTAAGTGACAGCAGCACAGAGCATGTGCAGTGAATCAGCAGAAAAGAAGATGGGGAGCTACTGGGGCATCTTTGGAGACACAGATTTGTCTATACAGTGGAACCCCTTGTACCTGCCTCGTCTAACAAAGCCTCAATGCACAAACTGTGATAACGAAGACACAACTCCATAGAAATTAATGGAGTCGGTTCCTTAAAAATGGACTTCCAATACAAAATATAGACACAGACATTACCATTGTATCAGCTGCTTCCAGTGCAACTGCCAGCATCTAGTCCTTCTTCGGTTTTGTGATCCTTACACTAGCTGCCGCTGCTTTTTCTGCCTCTACTTTAAACTGAGGCTTGAGGGCCGCCCTGACTGCCTTGGCACATATCTGTGAGTACCTGATGTAACTGGAGAAAGAAAGAAACATCATATATCAGCAAGAAACTTTTATTTATGGCAAATCACATTCTAAAAGTAATCCAGCAGCAAGTTACAGTTCCGCCCTATTCAATTAAAAAGAAGACAGGGCCTAACTGTGGGCACAGATAACAAGGAAAGATAGATAAGAAGCGGATTAATTAAAGGGGTTGTTCACCTTTAAATTAACTTTTAGTATGACGTTAGGGAGTGATATTCTCAAACAATTTGCAATTGGTTTTCACTTTTTTATTATTTGTAGTCTGAGTTATTTAGCTTTTTATTCAGCAGCTCTCCAGTTTGCAATGTCCGCAATCTAGTTGCTGGGGTTCAAATCCCCTAGTAACCATGCACGGATTTGAATAAATGTCTGGAATATGATTTGGAGAGGACCTGAATACAAAGATGAGTAATAAAAAGTAGCAATAACAATACATTTGTAGCCTTACAGAGCATTTGTATTTTAGAAGGGGTCAGTGACCTCCCATTTGAAAGCTGGAAAGAGTCAGACGAGCAAGGCAAATAATTAAAAAAACTATAAAAAATAATGAAGACCAACTGAAAAGCTGCTTTGAAACTGGCCGGCCATTCTATTATATACTAAAAGTTAACTTAAAGGAGACATACAGGATAAATGGAAAAAAAACCTAATCTTGTAGGCAATTATAAGTAATATATGGTTTTGCTTTTACATGCTGCTTAAAATTAATATTATCTTTAAAGCTCCCTATAGATGTTCTCTGGTCCCTGTCTGTGTTTCAAATGAAGGGTGGGCGTGTCCTAACGGTCCCTGCCAGAAGCACAGTAGGAGGGGGACAGCCAATCACAGCCCTGCAGTCACACAAGCACAGAAAGGCTTCAGTTCCCTATCAGGTCCTGCTAGCTGCTGATTGGGTCCAGCACAGCCTGAGAATTCAGGGAGCAAAAGTGGAAGAGGAGGGAGGGATCATTAGGGTTTTTGCAGAAATATTTAATAAATCAGCCGGAAACACTACTATTTAAAGCACAATTCTTCTATATCTAAATGAGTATAATGCACTGGTACGTTCTTATTTTTTAAACAAAATGTCTCCTTTAAAGGTGACGCACCCCTTTAATGACAAGTGAACGCTGGCACAAGACTCTTAGTGGGCAAGCCACCAGTCTCATCTATAGGCTCTATATAAGGAACAAGGGATTTAAAGGGGATGTTCGCCTTTAAATGGACTTTTCCATGATGTAACGAGCAACATGCTGCGTCAATTTGCAGTTATTTATTCTTTTATCAGTTGTGGTTTCTTGAGTTTAGCTTTTAACCAGCGGCTCTCCATTTGGCGACATCTAGTTGCTATCTAGATTCTGATCCAAGATTCGGTTCGGCCTTTTTCAGCAGGATTTGGTGGACCGAATCCTAATTAGCATATGCAAATTAGGGGCAGGGAGGGAAATCACGGGACTTTTGGTCACAAAACAAAATGTTTTCCCTTTCCTGTATGCAAATAAGGATTTGACTTTGGTTCGTTATTCGGCGGAATATTTCGCTAAATGATTCGGGGGTTCGGCCAAATCCAAAATAGTGGATTCAGTGCATCCCTAGTTGCTAGGGTCCAAATGACCCTAGCAACCACATATTGATTTGATATAAGAGACTGGAATTAGGTGAGGGCCTGAAGGGGAGTATATATTTGTAGCCTTACAGAGCATTTGGTTCTTAGATAGGGTCAGCGATCCCCTTAGAAAGAGTCCACTAATTATTTAAAAAAGGGAAAACATGAAGACCAATTGAAAAGTTGCTTAGAATTAGCCATTATAAACAAATACTAAAATTAATGTAAAGGCGAATCACTCCTCAGTACAAAGAGCTCCCTGTGTCACTGGGGATATTTCGCAGGGGGTAATAACCATTCCAGGGACACATAAAGTTAATGGGAGAAATGTCCCATCATTAAGGATAATGGCAAGTCACTAGGAGTGTGGGATAAAGCCGCTGGGCATTATCTTATAAAGAGACCCATTGCCCTACGTAATAGCGCTTCCATCACCTACCTGAGCCCAGCTTGTCGCCAATAAGCCACCATCTTTCCGCAAGCACTGAATGTCTCTAACCCAACCGGTGACCGAAGAGCGACTGACAGAAGGTCAGAAAGCGACGACAGGAAAGGGAGGACCTTGTTGTGCCGGTGGCCAATGACCTACAAGCGCTGTATTATATCATCCAATCACACGCAGCCCCGGAGGGTGAAGGGCATCTTCCAGCACCCAATAACAAGCGAGGACACGAGGTGGCGTTCTATCCTCATCTAATCTTGTTGATTTCGTTTTGGGTTTTTTTGTAACAACTTTATTGCAGTAGAGACAGAAAATGCATATAATAACAAGATGGCGCCCGGGACATTTTGTACCTGAAGGAGAAAGGGAAGGGAACAAATGGTGGCTTGAGCTTTCAGTATATAATCACTTTGCCTGAAAGACAGTAACTTTATGTCATTTAAAACACCTATGTGTTTAATAAGACGTCAGGAGCGATGTGGCTGCACAGCTCTCAATGTTCAGCTAGGGTTGCCACCTGGGTATAGGCCTTGCTAGTGTAAGGTAGGTGTCACTCTTGACTATGACTGTGCCATAACATTGCCCCTACCTGATTTTGTGATCAAGAGGGTAGATGCGGGGCTATGCCTATAAAGGTGTTTTTCTGTCATTGGTTCCTAGAAATAATTATCAGTGTCCCTATAGGTGCCAATAGATCTACTGCAAAAAGAAATCTCACTGCATTTGGGGGGTGGGGGTCATGGTGACCCACCCTAAACCCAGTTTTGGTTCAGCACCTACAGATTCAAATGCCCTGCTTTAAATGAAGAGATTTAGAAATGCTACCTGTGCTCTTTGGTTTGGCCTAGAAACATGTTGCATATCTGGTGGATAAGGCAAGGCTGATATGTTGGCTTTTATACATGAATTTTTGGTTCCTTCTGCTCCTCTTGCCCCCCCCCTACCCCCCTGGATCACATTTCTCTGAGCTCTGAGAGTCCCAGATCTATGGGGCAGGTGCCATAGTGACAGTGCCAATCACAAATTGAATTCACAAGCTCTAAACTTTGTGCCAAGGTGGAATCCACTGAACATGGACAATGTCTGGTAAACATGAGAGGGAGGGTTGGGATTATATAAACTACATAGCCAGGGCAGGTGCAACTTGTGAGAATCCAATGCATTGTCTCTCCTCAGGGCAACCAGTTAATACTATTCCCTTGATTACTAGACACAGTTCTACTAGATACAGGTAGTTATGCCCCCCTACTGTACTAGGTCCAGGAAGTCACTAGTTATGTATAGGAGGCTATCCAC
The DNA here is from genome assembly GCF_017654675.1 of Xenopus laevis. Lineage (NCBI taxonomy): Eukaryota > Metazoa > Chordata > Amphibia > Anura > Pipidae > Xenopus > Xenopus laevis. Next base: position 15,694,863 of record NC_054388.1, on the reverse strand, counting down.
TCCAAATTGAATACAAATAATGGGTATCTAAAAGTAACTGTGTTTAACATGGCAACAGTTGGGTTCAAATACACTTTGTTTCCTTCCAGCCAGTCCAGTCAAACAGAGGAGGAAGGCTTTACAGGACAAACAGCACTCAAGACCATGAAGCCGAAAAATTGGGGGTACTAACACTGAGGACTGAACCGTCCCTCTACTTTGACCCCTCTACTGCGTTGTAAGGACACGGTGGAAGAGCAGATCCAGAGAACACAACTAACAGCCTCTCCCAGTCCTAGTGGGGGCAGGAAAACACAGGACACTCCAGGGATGGATATAAAATACACAAAGAGGTAACTTTATCACAGTATGCAAAAAGGGTGATAAACCATTAAAGCTTTTTTTTTTCTCTCCGCTGTCCTACTAGTAGTAGAAATACAGGAGTGAAAAGTACATTTTGGCAAGTATACATTTCTTCCTGTCCCTGCTCCATTGAAGTTTACAATTTGAAATCACTGTCACATTTCCATCAATCCCTGCCCCCGTGGAGTTTACAGTCTAACTCCCTGTCACATTCCCACTAGTCCTTGTCCAGTGTATCTTACAATCTATAGTCTGTATACCATTCACATCAGTCCTTATCCCAATAAGCTTACAATTGAAGGCCCCTATCACATTCCCACTAGTCCCTGCCCAGTGGAGCTTACAATCTATAAGTTCCCATCACATTCCCACTTAGCTCTGCCCATTGGCACTTATAATTGAAGGACCCTATCACATTTCCATAAGCCTCTGCCCCGGAGTGCCCATACTTGCGAGGTCAACTTTTAGTGAACTTGTCCTATTGTGATCTACATCCATAAAAGCATTGTTAGCATTCTGTCCATGGAAAATACATAAATACTGATTTATGGGAAAATGTATATTGCTTTATTTAACAAACAATATTTCTTAGGTAACCTTAAAGGGGAAAGAAAGGCAAAATGTATTACCTATCTCCCTCTGAAGTACTCTTAAAGTTGTCCTTAATTGCTATATTTTTAGCTTACCTATGCGAATTCAAAATCAAAAAATCAGGTTTCATGTTCATGCTTTAAAACGCGGCTGCCATCTTGCTAAAGGAGTAAACGCTTCTTTTCCCTGTACATTCGTATTGCGCATGCGCGGAAAAAAACTTCCCCAGGAGCGAGAAAGGATGCGCCTCTAAAGCATGCGCAATACGATATAATTGGGCCCAACGCGCCTCAAGGCTGCCTCGGGTAGAACTGAGTAAGCTCCTGGAAAATCAGTGACGTCACCGGAGTCCAACACTACATTCTGAGCAGAGCGCTGTTCCTACTACTAAACACAAGGGAGACAGCATTAACTACATTCTGTAAGTTATGAGTCTACTAGACTTTTAATAGAACTTTATTGATGTTTTGGTTTTCGTTGTCCTTTAAAGGAGATGGATAGCTACGGAGGCATTTTATTGCCAATAGATTAGCTGCAATAGTGCAAGCTAGAATACTATATTTATATTTAAGTAGAAGCTCTCTGTTTGTTTAGGATAGCAGCTGCAGTATTAGCTTGGTGTGACATCACTTCCTGCCTGAGTCTCTCCCTGCTCACTTATAGCTCTGGGCTCAGATTACAGCAGAGAAGGGAGGGCTGGGGGGGGGGAAGAGGAGCAAACTGAGCATGCTCTTGCCCGGGGCAAGGAGGTTTAAGCTGAAGGCACGAAGTCTGATACAGAAGCCCATGTGTACACAATAGAAGGAAAGAAATGCTATGTTTCTTTTGACAGCAGCATTACTTTGAGGGTTTACTGGTACATTTATGTGGCCCTTTCTGATAAGGCTTACTTAGTTTTTACCTTTCCTTCTCCTTTAACATAATAAATATCTGAATGAAAAGCATGAAATATAGGAAGTTGATTTAGTCAAGCTGTTGGTTGACAGTGTCTTGAGATCACCTGATCACCAGCTATTATTACAGAGAAAAAGGAAATTATTAAAAAACTGAATTATTTGAAATTATTAAAATTGAGTCTATGGGAGATGGCCATTCTGTAATATGGAGCTTTCTGGATAACGGGTTTCCGGATAACGGATCTCATACCTGTATCTCATTTCTGTTGAAGGGTTGAGGCAGACTGGGAGATTAGTCGCCCAGTGACAAATCTTCTCTTAAATGGATGACTAATCTCCCGTGAAATGCCTTCCCGCTGGCAAGAATACGAATTACCAGCGGGATGGCATACAAATCGCTTTGGATTTCCGAAGTTTCCTCAAGAGACAACTTTGGGCAACTTTGTAAATATGAAGGCATTTGGGGAGATTAGTAGCCAGCAATAGAGAAGATTTGACGCTGGGTTATTAATCTGCCCATCTGCCACCACCATAAAAAAGATATTTTATTGTTGATTTTGTCTATTAAAATATGATTACCGACAGTGGTGGAGACTCTCCTGATATTGGAATCCAAACCTAACAAGACGGTTTGTTCCCATAGCCTGATTTCTCGCTTTATCAGCCATCCCTCAAACTCCTTCTCCTTAATCAAAGGTGGAGCGTATCCTTCGAAAAATCTGAGGGAATGGCTATATATGTTTCCTAGCAATTTTGGATGGTGATTGCTAGATTTATATAAATATGCATAAACGGTGTATAGCTATAATTTGTGAAGTTATTACCCTCAGGTTCCATAGACAGTTGCTATTTAGTGGGACTGTGGGGGGTTGTTTGGGATTCTCTGCCAGAGCCTCTTTTGAATCCCAGTTATTCCTGCCCTCAAGGACGAGATCAAGAAAACAGGATCTGTTACAGATGTTAATATGATTCCACTATTATACAAATTGAATCCTGAAATAAATATATTTAAGTACAGTATATCCCTAGACCCTTTCCATATAATTGGAATATTATCAATGTTGTTCTTATGTAGTACCAGGTTTGCTCAACCCTCATGTGCCAGAATCCTAATCCTGAGGAATGCAGGGACATAAGGACTGAAAGCCTTTACATGCAGGACATGATATATTGGTGGATAGTGATTGGGCATCAACTGTGTGCCACAAATAGTCTGCACCTCATTATGAACGTAAATGCAAAATGTGTTGAGAATCTTTCAATAAGAATTTTAATCAGCTACATAGTTTTGAAGGTGTAAATGTGCAAAGTGAGGAAAATTGGCTGTCCGTCCATCGGCATTTTTGTGAATGACAATATCCAGGGAAAAGTCATGCATTTCATGGGAATCTGTTCTCCATAAAAGTACTTATTTCTCCTCCAAAACATCAGGGGAAGTGTAAGAATTGGATAAAAGGATCAGATGTACATATGGGGTTCAGAGCTACTTACTGGGGTGTGACTGTGGGATGCAGTCTATAAGTCAGACTTATAGAGAAGAAGCCAAAAAGTGAGAATCAGAGAATCTAGGCCTACAAAAGTGTAAGGATTCTCTTTTCAGTATCTTACCATGTCTCTTTATTTGGGTTTAGGAGATGGCTTTAAATGAAATCCAAGTGATGAACCAGTTGGATCACCCTTATATCATCCAGATGTTTGATGAGGTGGAGATGCCCAATGAGATCTTTTTCATTCTAGAATAGTAAGTGGAGATCATTGTTTCACCACTAGTTATACAATGGTTGTTTATATACTTGTGCTTTCCCTGCCCCTGCTGATGATGTCAGAGAAGTGGCTGCCCAGGTATATAAATCCATATTGTGGCCTGAGAAAGGCACAGGTTGGGTTAGGTCAAAGGATGATAAACATTCAACAGCGCATTGCTAGTCCCTACCCGTTTTGTTCCCTTTCACTTTCTCTTCTTGACCATTGTGCACCCACCATATTATAGCTCTATACCTTCTCTGCTAAATACTCCAGGAATAAATCCATATCCTTAAATCTTCCATCCAGTCCCAATAACTATCCATTCAGGCTTTAGCTCCATCTCTCATTGTGTGTCCCCCCCCCCCCAGGGTGTTTGAGAGATGAGAATTACTAGTTAATGGAGGTGGATGCAATGGTGTATGTGCACCAGTACTGTGAGGGCATCTTCTACATGCATCAGATGTATGTTCTATATCTTGACCTCACGGTTAAAATATATATAACCACGTATTCAAGGAACCAGCACTCCCATATAAAACTTAAATTGTTTATTGTGTTGTACCAATTTAGATCCAGTTACAGTATGTACAGGAGAAAGGTCCTAACAAGGACCGAAACGTTGAACACAATAAACATCGAAGTTTTATATGGGAGTGCTGGTTCCTTGAATACGTGGTTTTGTATATATATATATATATATGTATGTATATATATATATATATATATATATATATATATATATATATATATATATATATATATATATATATATATATATATATATATATATATATATATATATATATATATATATATATAAAAATATGTACAGGAGAAAGGCCCTAACACCTGGAGAGACACCCGGAGCTGCTCCACAAGAATGTCTTTGCTGTGACAGCCGCCTCATGAAGATCAGCAGCTCCGGGTGTCTCTCCTTCACGGCAGAGTGATGAACATGATGTAGGATTAGTAGGTCATGAGTAAGCATGGCACAGCTACTGCCACATGGAGTGGGACACAACAGTCTATGCACACCCCATGCTGGCGCCCTTGCAAGGAAAGAGCAAATATCTCAGCTGTTTGTGCAAAGCACTTGTCTGTAATGTGCAACTTTTCAGCAGTTGGTATGGGGCATGCTAGGTGAGTGAGCTGTGCGGCAGCAGTGCAAGTATTGGAAGGGGATGGCTATTTACCTGCTGTACATACTGTAACTGGATCTAAATGCCATGCTTGTGTGCAAGCTCTAGTTAGTGGCCAGTTGGTGTTGCAGTGATCCCTCACTGTATAGCAATAAAGTCTCCATGTCATTCAAAATCAGCTTGTAAGCCTGGCCAGATGTCACTGTTACTATGGGCACCCATAATAAACTCCTGCAAGGACCCACACAATGGCACAACTGGAAACAAGATAAATGTCTCCTTTCATTCATCACAGGAAGGCTGAAGCTGGGCATCCCATAATATGTCCCTGAGCTGTGAATCAGGTTCCTCTGTTCTTGGAGGGGGGTGGGGGTGCAACATCCACTCCCCGCAGCATCACATTGCATTCTAAGTTTGTTGCCTCACCCATTTAAAAATGGCTTCATATTGAATCCACAGGCTGCAGCTCTGATTGGTAATTAGCCTCACTGCCGGCCTCTGAGACGGTTACTATTCCTGTTCATATCCCTGGGGGGCAACTGTTTAAACAGAGTAGTTGGGGGGAAGACATAAGACAGATAAAATACACCACATTTTGCACAGTCTATCTATTTACCCAGTTTTTATTTTTATACTGAACAATTCCTTTAAAGTGTATTAGAAGAGTGTTCTATTTTCAGTTATATTGTGTCTGACAAGAATGAAATTCAGAGTTCTAATATTTTGCTGCACGTTTATTCTCGTTGTTTTTAGAGGATGGTGATGCCCAGAAAATGGCACCTCCAACAGGCGGCATCCCTGAACTGCAGCCCGCAGCGGCAAAACCTACTGGTAAGCATCTTTATGGGGCATCTTGCTCTTCATTTCAGGAGATTGAAATTACGGAAAGGCTGTGTCCCATAGACTCCATTTTATCCAAATAAGCCAAAATTTCTCTGTAATAATACAACAGTAACTTGTACTTGATCCCAACTAAGATATAATTAATCCTTATTGGAAGCAAAACCAGCCTATTGGTTTTATTTAATGTTAACATGATTTTAAGGTATGAAGATCCAGATTACGGAAAGAGTTATTGGACGTTCCCATTCTCATACTGCATCTATATATTTAGCTATTTATATCTATCTGTGTTTATCTGCACTTGCACAGTGAGCAGATGCTTCACTTTCTTCATGAAGTCTCCCTTAAATATGCCTCGGGTAGGTTGTAGTTATCATTGAATCTCATGCTCGTGCCGTTGACCTAATGACCCACAACTACTGTGTGAACTCCAGTATGCGTTCCATATATACCGACACAACTACAGAAAAGTTACAAGTCCCTTCTCAATTCCCCTAACACTCTTCTGGCTAACTGAATGATAGCATTATATTCCTGACATGTCGTGATACCTTCCTGGTCAGTAGATGATGCATATGTGACAGCTGGAATATGACAGGAGTAAGACTATATAATATTATAGATCTATATATAATGCTGCCATTAGTGTATAGCGGTTTGTTTCCCATAAATTTGGGGAGGCCCATTTATCAAAGGTCGAATTTCGAACTCATGTGAGTTTTTTTTTTAACTCTTAATAAATTCAAATATACTCGAAATTTGATTGGGAGGTTATTTAAGAAAAAAAATCGAATATCTAAAACACAAACTAATATTACCGACCTGAAACCTCTAAACAAATTTGACTAACCGAGTTTTTTCTCTGAAAAAAACTTGAATGTCAGGAAGACTATTATTGCCTCCTGAACTGAACCAACTGTGCTTCTGCCACTGTGATAGGAAAATCAGTTCTACTGGAGAAGCCATGCGCTGTATAAAGGATAGCAATGATGTTTCTTTCCCTCAGGCTCCTCTCAGTTGGTCTGGTCTGGCAGACTCTGTGTAAGAAACTTACCCTGGTGGTCTAGTGGGCAGCGGGGTCCACGCCGCGTCCTTGGCGTGGACGCCTGCTGCGCCGCTCCTGTCCTTGCCGGCGCCATTTTTGGATCCCTAGGGCGCGCGGGGTGCGCATGCGCGTCTCTTAAGGGCGCTGGCGTGATTGCCCCAGCGCGAAATTGTGCACGTTTTGGCGCAAATTGGATCCCTATTTAAGGCCCATTCAGACCTGTAGCTAGTGCCCGTTATAGGATCATATCCTGAGGTTTCCTGAGCTTTTTGCTACCTGTTCCTGAATTTGCTATCCTGACTGATTATCCGTGTTTGACCCTGCCTGTTCCTGACTACTCTGCATTCTGTATTCTGACCCTTGCCTGCCTACGACAACGATTCTTGCTTAACCCTTTGATTGACAACCTGGTTTGACCCTTGCCTGCCTGACGATTCTGATATCCGCCTGCCTCGACCCAGCCTGTCTGACCATCCTTCTGCCTTATCCAGTCTGTCTGATTATCTGGTTTTGACCCCTTGCCTGCCTGACGATTCTGATATCTGCCTGTCCTGATCCGGTCTCTACCGTTTCCACCAGACGCCTTGTCCTTGACCTTCTGCCCAAAGACTCTTGCTATCCGGTCATGCCCCTTTGCCTGCCAGAACTCCTCGCCTTGTACCCCTCGTTAAGTCCAGGTGGCACCCAATTAAGCTGAGGGCTCCTCCCGAAGCCCAAAGGTGGTCACACTACTGGTGAAGCCGAGCCGAGACCAGGGTCCTTGGCATTTGTTCTGGTATTAGGTGCCGGCCGTGACATTATAACGGGCCCAGATGTATGAAGAAGGTCAAGTCGCTGCTGCCGAGGCTCCCTCCACTACAGAACTGCTTCTCTCTACTCTGTTGCAGCGTTTGGAGAGTCAGGCGCAAAAACAAGAACACCTGCTGCAAGGCTTCCGTGACCTGTCGAATAGAGTGGATGCCACTGAACAGTTGCTAGTGGGTCCTTCTGCAGTGTCGGGTAAAATCCATGAGCCTAAGATCTCCTTCCCCGACAAATTCAATGGGGATAGGACCAAATTTTATGTCTTTCAGGAGGCATGTAAATTGTATTTAAGTTTTTTCCCACACTCCTTTTCTTCTGGAGAGGATAAAGTGAGGTTTATTATGACCTTATTACAGGGCGACCCACAAATATGGGCGCTAAGGTTATCCCCCTCTGACCCTGCCCGCCTTTCCCTTGAAGCTTTCTTTAATTCTATGGCAATCCTTTACGATGACCCGGATCGTGCCTCCTCTGCCAATGCCGCAATTCGTAAACTTCGCCAGGGAAAGAGGGTAGTAGAAGAGTATCAGTTGAGACCGGTTGGAATGATGCAGCTCTTCGCAGCCAATTCCGTTTAGGGCTTTCTGTGTCTGTAAGAGACAGCTTGGTAAATTACGCCCTATCAGCTACCTTGGATGATCTAATGACTTTAGCCATCCAAGTTGATAGAAGACAAAGGGAGAATAGTGGAGAAAAGGGTACTTATTCTCTTCCCGAGGATATTAGTGTAAAAACTCCTTACCCCTCTGTGTCTCTGCCTCAGGAGGAACCCATGCAATTGGGTACTATTCATTTAACTCCTGAGGAAAAGGCTTGCAGACGGTCTCTGGATCTGTGTATCTATTGTGGGGAGATGGGTCATTTCCTTAACCTATGTCCTAAGAGGCCAGGAAGCTTCAAAAACCTAGATGAAGGTAGGGAGCTCCATTTGGGTCAAGAAGTTTCCTCTCCCCAAATTTCCTCCAGGATTGTGGTTCCTGTTAATTTAATTTGGCCTTCTGGTTCTGTAAAGGTTTCCGCTTTGGTGGATTCTGGGGCGGCGGGGAATTTCTTAAATGCTAACTTTGCAAAGAAGTTTAATATTCCCTTAACACCTCTCGTTCCTCCTGTAAGGATTCTGGCCATTGATAAAAACCCTTTGAAGTCTGGGCTGGTAACCAGGAAATCTGTGGCTTTGACTATGTGCATTGACAACTTGCACTCAGAGGAGATATCCTTCCATGCTATCGAGGGTTCTCTATCTTCTCCTCTAATTTTAGGGTTACCATGGCTGCAGGCACACAACCCCCACATTGATTGGGTAACTGGGGAGGTTATTCAGTGGGGTTCTGGGTGTAAAGATTCCTGTTTAGTTTCCACACTTGGGGTGGCAGCTGCTTCCCTCACAAAACTCCCTTCTGCTGAATTTTGCTCCAAGTCCTGTTCTAGGGTACATAGTTCCCTTTTGACTAACCCTGTCGCTCTGAAAAAGACAGCTGTTAAGTCCCATGGGGAGGTACCTAAATATCGGGTTGGGGATTTGGTTTGGGTTTCCACAGGGAATATCAAGCTTAAAATACCATCTTTTAAGCGGGGGCCCAGGTTTATTGGTCCATACCCCATAGTGGAGATTGTAGACCCAACCTCTGTCCGTCTTGAATTGCCTGATTTATTTCTGTTATCTAATTTATTTCATGTTTCTGTTTTGAAACCAGCCATACAGGTCCCTCAGCAATCCTGCCCTTCCCCAGTATTGGCTAAGACTCTGGCCAAATCTGATGACAAGGGTAACCATCTTAGGAGACAGTCTCATCCCCGATCTCCTGGTAAGGTTGAGGGTCCAGTGGCCCCTCTTAGAGGGGGGGGGGTAATGTAAGAAACTTACCCTGGTGGTCTAGTGGGCAGCGGGGTCCATGCCGCGTCCCTGGTGTGGACGCCCGCTGCGCCGCTCCTGTCCTTGCCGGCGCCATTTTTGGATCCCTAGGGCGCGCCTGCGCGTCTCTTAAAGGCGCTGGCGTGATTGCGCCAGCGCGCAACAGCACGAAATTGCGCATGTTTTGGCGCCAATTGGATCCCTATTTAAGGCCCATTCAGACCTGTAGCTAGTGCCTGTTATAGGATCATATCCTGAGGTTTCCTGAGCTTTTTGCTACCTGTTCCTGAATTTGCTATCCTGACTGATTATCCGTGTTTGACCCTGCCTGTTCCTGACTACTCTGCATTCTGTATTCTGACCCTTGCCTGCCTATGACAACGATTCTTGCTTAACCCTTTGATTGACAACCTGGTTTGACCCTTGCCTGCCTGACGATTCTGATATCCGCCTGCCTCGACCCAGCCTGTCTGACTATCCTTCTGCCTTATCCAGTCTGTCTGATTATCTGGTTTTGACCCCTTGCCTGCCTGCCTGACGATTCTGCTATCTGCCTGTCCTGATCCGGTCTGTACCGTTTCCACCAGACGCCTTGTCCCTTACCTTCTGCCCAAAGACTCTTGCTATCCGGTCGTGCCCCTTTGCCTGACAGAACTCCTCGCCTTGTACCCCTCGTTAAGTCCAGGTGGCACCCAATTAAGCTGAGGGCTCCTCCCGAAGCCCAAAGGTGGTCACACTACTGGTGAAGCCGAGCCGAGACCAGGGTCCTTGGCATTTGTTCTGGTATTGGGTGCCGGCCGTGACTCTCTGGGAGAGAATGAAAGTAACTGGCACAATCAGGCTGTTGAGATTTCTGCTCATGTTGAAGGGGTTGTTCACCTTTAAATTAACTTTTGGTATGATGTAGAGAGTGATATTCTGAGACAATTTGCAATTGGTTTTCATTTTTTATTATTTTTTATTATTTGTGGATTTTCAGTTATTTCGTTTTTTATTCAGCATCTCTCCAGTTTGCAGTTTCAGCCATCTAGCAACCATGCATTGAATTGAATAAGAGACTGGAATATGAATAAATTCCTGTCTCTTAAAGGGCAAGTAAATCCTGGACTAAACATAAACTGCATGGATTAATATCAGGGCAGGGGGGCTGCTGTACTGACTATATATCATTTGTATGGGATTGATTGACCAAACCTCTGACATCAGTGCAGATCAGTAGGACTGGGTCCAGACATGGCTTATCCCCTTCTTATATTTATCCATCCTTAGCACCTCCTTTCACCAATTTCTCCCACCCTTGCCTCTTGATTCCACCTTCACTTTTCAGTGACCCTTTTCCCTTGCACTAGAGGTCTCCCTCCTCTGTAATGTTCCCTGGCAATACTATAGAACTATAAAAAAATGCAAGAACACCAATGAAATGTGTATTAACAAATTTATTTAAAAATTGGATGTTATATTTATGCATTTTAGATTAATATATACTAATTTAAGTTGGGAAGGACTCACATCCATTAGGTTTTAGTATAAAAGGGATCTTCCTATTTAGTAGTTGATCCAGAGGAAGGCAAAAACCCCATCTGAAGCCAGAGCCAATTTGCCTCAGAGGGGGAAAAATTCCTTCCTGACTCCCAACGGGCAATCGGACAAGTCCCTGGATCAACTTGTTATATGAGATTATGTCAGTATCAGAACTAAGAGTTTATGTCAGGGTTTAGAGTAGGAGATGTGACTAGTTGTTGAGTGGAAGGCTTGAAAGGATAGAATTAAGAAAGGAAAGAATTTGAACAGAAGAAACCATTGAGGATATCTAGTATAGGTAAATCTAAAAACAACTGGACTTGCTGAGTAATCAATGAAGATGTTTCACTACTCATCCGAGCAACTTCTTCAGTTCAACCAGTCAGTTGAACTGAAGAAGCTGCTCGGATGAGTAGTGAAACGTCTTCATTGATTACTCAGCAAGTCCAGTTGTTTTTAGATTTACCTATACTAGATATACCATGACCTGGATGAATTAAAAGCTTCATAGTCAAACCACTGAGGAATTGGTGTTAGGGGATTGCAGGGGGGGAGGCAAAAGAAAAAATTGGAGAAGAGAAGCCTCTGTGTAGGGGGAATCATTTTAGTGTGTGCTGTGTAGTGGTGACTAAATGGATGTGTAGTAAGAAGGGCAAGGATTAAAAGATATTTTAAAGGGGAGAAACTCTTGATGATATGTAAATAAAAGAAGATATTGGTGGAGGTGTGTTAGCACAAGGATAGAGCTTGCGGTTAGAGGTAAAATATGGGATAAGGGCTCGTGATGGAGCTAAAGTTAAATGAAAAGTCCTTGGGTAGATTGGTAATTGGATACTAATGAAAACTAAGGTCCTAATAGTGGAGCTATGGTGTTTGAAAATGTGAATGCTGCTAGTGGAGCTGTAGAGGTAGATATGAATGTTGGAGCTATGGTTCTGTGAAATGTAGATGCTTAAGGCAAGATGTTGGCGTTGTAGTAGTCTGCAAAAAAAGGAAGATGGATGGAACTATGGCACCTCAAAGTGAGGTGGAGATGTGAGTGAGGTAAAATGAAGCAAAGACACCACTGGTGGAGATGTGCTAGTCTGAAAAGAATATGATCATGGAGCTACAGGAGGAGATAAAGTCCCTGCTGGTGTAGTTGCAGGAATCTTTAAGTTACCACTTTTTGAACTGCATCAGCTTGAAAGGAGATGTTGCTGGTGGAGCTGCAAATGCCACTGGGTCTGTATGAGAAAAAAATATCAGTCAGTAATAGATCATCATTAATTCTCATTCAGAGGCATGGCATTTATGGACAAGCCTTATTCATTAGGGGTTCCCTCATGTTAAGGTGGCCATACACGGGCCGATAAAAGCTGCCGACAGACCAAGTCGGCATCTTATTGCTCCTTGTATGGGGCCCCCCGACGGGCTTCACCGATCGAGATCTGGCCGAAAGTCGGCCAGATCTTGATCGGATGGGACAAAAAATCCCGTCGGATCGCGGCCGCATCTATTCGTTGATGCGGTCCCGTGATACAACCGCCCGTTTAGGCATCATTAGGATCCAATCGTTGGGCCCTAGGGCTCACAATCGGATCAGCCCGATATTGCCCACCTCAAGGTGGGCATATCGGAGGGAGATCCGTTAGTTTGGCGACATTGCCAAACGAGCGGATCTCTCAGTGTATGGGCGACTTTAGGGAGTTTTTCTCCCAGACTGATGCTCCTTTTAGAAATAAATGCACTGGCTATGGGAATAAGAAATAATGCCTGAGCCTTCTCAATCACATTCTACCCTGTTGTGTTATTGTGTGGCTGCTGCAGTGAGGCTAATGTCCATCAGTGCAGAAAACCTTGATTTTGGGAAGGATTGTGACCAAGAAATGTAAACTTGAGCATCTTCTAGCCGAAACCCACCTCTTGTGCACAGTGAGGATTCGGGTCCTACCAATGTAGACACCCACCAGGTAGCAGGGGATCAAATTGTTATTTGTCTACCAGCTGAGAACCATTGTACTGAATGGAGATGGGACCTTACCCTGTGGATGTTTCTTTTTCCTTGGCTGTGATTTAGGAAACTGATTCTGGGCTGTTGATGTTATTGGCCACAATATCAATAACAGGAGAAGCCTTCCAGGGCCATTTGCAGAGCTGCTTCTTGTTCTGCCGATGTCTGTGTGCAGAAGTCACAAGCACGCCGCAGCTTTGAGAGAGCAACTCCCTTCAGTCCTGTAGAGGGAAAAATCATATTTGTGATTCATGAATACTAATTAGAGCTTGTATATGATTCATAAACAAAAAAATAAAGACTGAAGACCAAATGCAAATTGTCTTACAACGCCATTGTCACCATTATCCTAAAATGTAATATTAAGTACCCCTTAAAACATGTTTATTATTCCCAGTGCGATTATAATAAAAGCAACTCTTGCAGCTGTTGAGTTACACTGTGAGATGGTGCAGTCGTATCAAATATAATGGATTCCCTCACCTTTCTTGGCCGGCAAGTTCTGCAGAGTCCGGAGATGTTCTTCTATCTCAGCCCTGACGATCTTCTTAGGTGGTAGTTGGGTGACAAATGGGTGCTGCAGGAGTTCTTGAGCACTCGCTCTCTCCGAAGGATCCTTTTTCAGACAGGACTCCAAGAAGGACACAAAATGCTGTGACCTGGAAAAACCAGAGATTTTAGCTTTAGCTAGCAAAAAAAAAATCCCCAGATTTACAGATTCCAGAAGCTTTTACCCAGTAACCATTAGCTATACCCCAGAATATACATATATTTTGCAGTATATCTGTCTATCTGTCTATCATATATCATCTATTTATCATCTATCTATCCCTCTATCTATCTATCTATCTATCTATCTATCTATCTATCTATCTATCTATCTATCTATCTATCTATCTTATATCTATTTATCATCTATCTATCCCTCTATCTATTTATATATCTATCCCTCTATCTATCTATCTATCTATCTATCTATCTATCTATCTATCTATCTATCTATCGTATATTTATCCTCTCTCATCTATCTTATATCTATTTATCATCTATCTATCCCTCTATCTATTTATCTATCTATCTATCTATCTATCTATCTATCTATCTATCTATCTATCTATCTATCTATCTATCTATCTATCTATCTATCTATCTATCTATCTATCTATCTATCTATCTATCCCTCTCTCTCTATCCCTCTCTCACTATCCCTCTATCTATCTTTATATCTGTCCCTCTATCTATCTATTGTCTCTCCTTTTGCTTTCATCTCTCTCTCTCTCTCTCTCTCTCTCTCTCTCTCTCTCTCTCTCTATCATATATCATCTATTTATCATCTATCTATTCCTCTATCTATTTATCTCTCTCTCTCTCTCTCTCTCTCTCTCTCTCTCTCTCTCTCTCTCTCTCTCTCTCTCTCTCTCTCTCTCTCTCTATCATATATCATCTATTTATCATCTATCTGTCCCTCTATCTATCTATTGTCTATCTCCTTTTGCTTTCATCTCTCTCTCTCTCTCTCTCTCTCTCTCTTCCCCCCCCCCCGGGACAGACTCACCAGGTGTTTGATTGAAGCTTCGGTGGTTGGGCTTCAATTATCAGGTCCTCAACTGGATATTGCCCTGTGTATGCTGAAAGTGAAAAACATATACATCAGGTCCATCAAACATGTCTAGAAGTTATTTATTTAATCTATAGAAAAACTTATTTTTTGCCGGAAATAGCAAATCATCCCAAATTCCTCCCATTCTGATATAGAACCTTTGCTGCTCAATGTATAAAATAACGTAGCCACAATTGTTGTGATTCACTTACGTGGTTTTCCTTCAGCCATTTCGATGGCGGTTATCCCCAGCGACCAGATGTCACACTGCAAAAGACACACCAAAGAGCATTAGAAGGAGAGAATTGGGTTATGGGTGTTTAATAAAATCTAAGTAAAAAGGCTGCACTTATAGAATTCTCTTTTAGAAACATATACATATATTATCATCTGTACAAAAGTACACACCATTCTCCTTAGCTCAATTATGGCCAAAACAGAACAGAAAACAACTTCTAAAATAGCCCAATGCACCCCCTAGTAAATGAACACACCATGGTATATGTAAAAGTTAAAAAAAATGCTTTATTATATATAAAAGTGTATACAGCAATATACAAACAATAGCAGTTACAGTACATAACACCAGTTTCAATGCAAATGAGCAAATATATTAAAGCAGACACATTGTGCACAAAGTTAAGAGACCCAACGTTTCTGAAAAACTCTTTTCTCTCCATGAGAAAATAACTGCTTCTATGTCCCATTAACACTGATAAGTAACTGCTCCGTGTTGTTACAAGTATTATAAGTACAACATACTTTGGTGTCGTACGCCAGGCGCTGGCCCTTCTGCCTTATGGCCTCGGGTGCCATCCAATGTGGTGTCCCTTCCGCTTCGTGGCACAACCCAGTTTGCGGGTCCAGGTCCCAGCTGTGTCCAAAGTCGACTGAAATGACAGATAGAATCCATTAATGGAAAATAACTTGTTTACCCCCAATAAGATAGAAACCTGAATTATGAAACCCCCTGACTCCATATTCACAGAAGCTCCCCACCATCCATTACTCTTATAACTGTAAGTTTTACTCACTGATCTTCACTTTGGCCGTCTCTGTGAGCATGATGTTCGGGCTCTTGATGTCTTTATGAACGGCCCCATTCTTGTGGATGTGGTGCAGCCCCTGGGGAGATTGAGATGTAGGTTATAAGATTATAAACATTCCCAACAAAGAGATTGTATATATAATTGATGCAATTAAAGAAGAGTCCTTAAGGGGTAAATCTGGCCTTACCTTTAAAACCTCCTTGCAGACATAGCCAATCCAGGTCTCCTTCAGGGATTGGCCATTGGTCTTACTGATGAGGTTGTACAGAGAGCCTCCACCACAGTATTCAAGAACAATCTGCAATATACAGAAATTATTTCAGGTCATGTATTCTGTCACTTCCAGTGGAGATTGTTTTGGCACAAGAGGAATGAACACGATACAGTAAATCATTTCTTACTTCCAAGAGCTCCGATGAGCACTCCGTGAGTGGAGCCCTGTAGTAGGCTCCATAGTAAGAGGCGATGTTCTTGTGGCCTCCGAACTGCTGGAGAAACTTCAGCTCCCTGCAGACTGACTCTTCATCCTGGAGTGGAATAATAGAAATCCCTTTAGTTCACATAGGCAACTACACAAATAGGATTGATATATAGTGATTGGAATGATAAAGATACAGTACTCGGCTGATGTTGGCGATCTTCACCGCTACCACGCCTCTACGATGGTGTCGTCCCTGTAATACAGACAGAAAGGTTGACTTATATACAAGTAGGAAAGAGAGGGTCTAATGCAGCCCCCAAACCAGAAGCTTGATATGTCTGCCTAAATCATTGTGTGATTGTGTGTAGTGATCACAATCTTGTTCAGTTCCCCTACTCTCTAGGAATTGGTTGGTAACTTACCTTGTAGACGTCTCCAGTGCCGCCCACTCCAACAAGCACATCCTTGGTCAGCCGACCATCAGGAGGCTGGAAAATAAAATAGAAAAAAGAAGGATTTTATTGATAACATAATATTCCCCAGGGTACAAAACATGTCTCACTTCCGGCAGTAGCGGCGAGTGTTTTACCCTCCTTTCTACTCACCTCATAAGTCTCGGAGAGGGTTCTGGATTCCGCCTGTGGCTGAAGGAGAAGAGAAAGAGTCTATTACATTCTATACTTTATCTGTACCTGTTCTCTATTCAGCAAAACCCTAAATTCAGCTAAAACAGTAGCAGTTGACTTACCTTCCTCCAGGGGGCGCAGAATAGCATTGCGCCTAAGTTTTTTAGCTCTTAAAAGAGCTGTTGGGTTATAAAGAGATATCAGCTGACGTCAAAGGAAGATGTTATATCCAAACGCCAAAAATCAGATGGAATATCACTGAATATCTCTAAAACAATCGCTGTGAAATCACTCGGAAAATCACTCTGAAAATCGCTTCGAAAACGCTGTGAAAACGCTTCGTCGCTCGCAAAATTCACTGTGTGGGGAAACAGAAAGAAAGAAGAGATTGTAAGCTCACATGCACCAGTCCTCTCTGCTATACATATCAGGATTCACTGCCTTATATAAGTATTCACACCCTCAACCAATTCTCCCATTGTACAAAAACAAACCCTAAACTTATATATATTGTTTATCTGTTTTATCTGTTATTTTTATTCTGACCATTAATTCTAAAATCTGATTTCCACTGGCAAAAAACAAAATTTACCATCAGTTTTTTCTTTTGCTTCAACAGCATTAAAGCAAAGTTCCCCTTTAAATGAAATGAAATTAAATTTGTAGAAGACCACAAGCTGCAGGTCTGACAAGGGATGCTGGGATTTGTAGTTCAGTAACAGAAGACCACAAGCTACAGGTCTGACAAATGATGCTGGGAGTTGTACTATATGCTACAGGTCTGACAAGGGATGCTGGGATTTGTAGTTCAGTTCAGTAGCAATAAGAAGACCACATGCTGCAACTCTGACAACAGATGCTGGGATTTTTAAGTCAGTAACATTTAGAAGATTATAGGCTACAGGTCTGACAAGGGATGCTGGGATTTGTACTACAGGCTGCAGGTCTTACAAGGGATGCTGGGATTTGTAGTTCAGTAACAGAAGACCACAAGTTGCAGGTCTGACAAGGGATGCTGGGGTTTGTGCTATAGGCTACAGGTCTGACAAGGGATGCTGAGATTTGTACTACAGGCTGCAGGTCTGACAAGGGATGCTGGGATTTGTACTACAGGCTACAGGTCTGACAAGGGATGCTGGGATTTGTAGGTCAGTAACAGTTAGAAGATTGTAGGCTGCAGGTCTGACAAGGGATGCTGGGATTTGTGCTACAGGCTGCAGGTCTGACAAGGGATGCTGGGAGTTGTTACTATAGGCTACACGTCTGACAAGGGATGCTGGGATGTGTAGGTCAGTAACAGTTAGAAGACCAAAAGCTGCAGGTCTGACAAGGGATGCTGGGATTTGTAGTTCAGTAACAGTTAGAAGACCAAAAGCTGCAGGTCTGACAAGGGATGCTGGGAATTTGAAGGTCAGTAACTGTACTGTTAGAAGATTATAGGATACAGGTCTGACAAGGGATTCTGGGATTTGTACTATAGGCTACAGGTCTGACAAGGGATGCTGGGATGTGTAGGTCAGTAACAGTTAGATGGTTATAGGCTTCAGGTGTGACAAGGGATGCTGGGATTTGTAGTTCAGTAACAGTTAGAAGACCACAAGCTGCAGGTCTGACAAAGGATGCTGGGATTTGTACTACAGACTGCAGGTCTGACAAGGGATGCTGGGATTTGTAGTTCAGTAACAGTTAGAAGACCAAAAAGCTGCAGGTCTGACAAGGGATGCTGGGATTTGTAGTTCAGTAACAGAAGACCACAAGCTGCAGGTCTGACAAGGGATGCTGGGATTTGTAGTTCAGTAACAGAAGACCACAAGCTGCAGGTCTGACAAGGGATGCTGGGATTGGTACTATAGGCTACAGGTCTGACAAGGGATGCTGGGATGTGTAGGTCAGTAACAGTTAGATGGTTATAGGCTTCAGGTCTGACAAGGGATGCTGGGATTTGTAGTTCAGTAACAGTTAGAAGACCACAAGCTGCAGGTCTGACAAGGGATGCTGGGATTTGTACTACAGGCTACAGGTTTGACAAGGGATGCTGGGATTTGTACTACAGGCTGCGGGCCTGACAAGGGATGCTGGGAATTGTACTTTAGGCTACAGGTCTGACAAGGGATGCTGGGATATGTGGTTAAGTAACAGTTAGAAGACCACAGGCTGCAGGTGTGACAAGGGATGCTGGGATTTGTACTTTAGGCGACAGGTCTGACACGGGATGCTGGGATTTGTAGTTCAGTAACAGTTAGAAGACCACAATCGGCAGGTCTGACAAGGGATGCTGGGATTTGTACTATATGCTACAGGTCTGACAAGGGATGCTGGGATTTGTAGTTCAGTTCAGTAACAATAAGAAGACCACAGGCTGCAAGTCTGACAAGGGATGCTGGGACTTTTAGGTCAGTAACATTTAGAAGTTTATAGGCTACAGGTCTGACAAGGGATACTGGGATTTGTACTATAGGCTACAGGTCTGACAAGGGATGCTGGGATTTGTACTACAGGCTACAGGTCTGACAAGAGATGCTGGG
Organism: Xenopus laevis; assembly: GCF_017654675.1. Lineage (NCBI taxonomy): Eukaryota > Metazoa > Chordata > Amphibia > Anura > Pipidae > Xenopus > Xenopus laevis. The sequence continues at coordinate 15,675,870 of NC_054388.1, read as the reverse complement.
ATTTGTACTATAGGCTACAGGTCTGACAAGGGATGCTGGGATTTGTAGTTCCGTAACAGTTAGAAGACCCCAAGATGCAGGGCTGACAAGGAATTCTGGGATTTGAAGGTCAGTAACAGTAACAAGATTATAGGCCAGCAGGTCTGACAAGGGATTTTGGGATTTTTAGGTCAGTAACAGCTAGAAAACTACAGGCTGTATGTGTGACAAGGGATGCTGGGAGTTGTACTATAGGCTACAGGTCTTGACAAGGGATGCTGGGATTTTGTACTATAGTCTAAAGGTCTGACAAGGGATGCTGGGATTTGTAGTTCATTAATAGCTAGAAGACTACAGGCTGCAGGTGTGACAAGGGATGCTGGGACATTCAGGACATGAGTAACAGTGACTGGGAAGTTGCAGCTCCAAAACTTTTTCCTTTAAAGCTTTTTAAGAGTCAGTTCTATATACAAAGTGAGGTCTAAAGAGAAATATGGATATTAATAGTATTGGAGGGAAAACAGCAAGTGGCCCAACTGTTGCTCCAAACACTGGGTGACCCCTGTTATATGGGAACATGGGGATTTCAGACTTTTGCCCTTAATAATTGCTTAACTTTTACTGAAAAGCTTTTTAATAAGTAAATGTTATATACAAAGTGAGATATAGAGAGAAATATGAATATTAATAACATTAGAGGAGAAACCCTGAACAGCAAGTGGCCAACTGTCAACTGTCACTCCAAACACTGTCAGTGACCCCTGTTATATGGGAACATGGGAGATTTCAGACTTCTCCCCTTAAGAATTTCTTAACTTTCCCTTAACAGCTTTATTAAGAAGTAAATGTTACTTACAAAGTGAGATACAGAGAGAAATATAAATATTAATAGCATTAGAGGAGAAACCTGAACAGCAAATGTCACCCAGATGTTGCTATAGTGACCCCGTTATATGTTTAACATAGGAGATTTCAGACTTTTTATTATTTCTTAACTTGCACTTATTTTAAATATAAAGCAATTGGAATCCCAAATATTATTTTATACTTATTTTAAAATATAAAGCAATTGGAAATCCCAAATGTTATTTTATACTTTCTGTATTTAGCCTGACAGGTGTGTAGTCTCCCTGCATCCCTGTTCCTTCCCCCAACCCCAACTCTCCTATAATCTATTAAAATGACAAAAACCAAGGCTAATATCCCAGGTGCCACCTAGTGACTCAATTTAGTAGTGATTTTCTTCATTTTATATCATTATTTTCCATAAATTTGTCTCCCAGTGTGTGCTGTGCATCCACTTACCTCTGATCCCAGAAATGAAAGTGAGAAATCCGTTATTTAACTGTCAGTTGTCTGTGCGGCCAAATGCCAGGATGTACTTCTGTGTATTTATCCTGAGTTGTCTGTAGTCTGCCTGTTTCCCCATTCCTCCCATAATGATATTTTCTATAGAATATACACAAAACCAAGGCTAATATCCCAGCACTAGCCAGTGTCACACTCAAATAGCGATTTCCTTAATTTCTGCCATTATTTCCCTTAATGCCCCCGTGTATCAATGCTCCGCTCACCTCTGATCCCAGAATAAAGAAAGTGAGTTTACAGCCAATCACATTTTATGTTTATTTCCTGATAGTGATTGCTGCAAGTTCAGCACATGTTTACATGCTGTTTAGATAAGTGGGACCCCAGTAAGGAGATGTGGGGGTTCAGCTCATGTATCTTTGATAAGGAATATTAATTCTAATGGACAATGTTAGGCTGGGAGAAACAGTCCTGCTCTCTTGCACACCTCAATAAAACCACACTGACAAAAACATGGGACAGATTTATATATTTGAGTTGTCTGCCACATGTTCATCTGTCTCCATTTCCTGTTCTTTAGACCAAGTGACCAACGCAGAAAATATTCCCCCGGACCAGAAACCGCTTTCAGAGACTTGTGTAAATGCTGGTAAGTGACAAATACTCAGGCTTTTCTGCTGGGAGTGTAAGGGACCTCCGTGCTGAGTGCAGTGCTAATATATTTGCATGTTCTAAAGAAGTATGGGGCGTTTGACTTGCTTTGGTTAGACTTGCTTTTGGGGTGTTGGCTGGACAAAGAGATGGGATGGTGCGCTGAGCTTGACTCTGCAAAGAATTAGGCCAGGGCCATACCCTTTAAGTTGCCACCGAACATGCCTTCAGAAATGTTTTGAACTAACATAGCTGCTATTGATCCTCATTCTAATTCTCCCCTCATTCTCCTACTTTGACCACACTCTACTTGTGCCTCCTTTGTAATTCCAGGTTGTATTTCCCTGAATGCATTAAAAACACATTTTAGGGTGTGACCTGATAGGGAACTGAAGCCTGTATTTGCTTGTGTGAAAGCAGGGATGTAAATGGGCTATCCTCCTCCTCCTCCTCCTACTGTGCTTCTGGCAGGCACCTCACTGCTCATTTGAAAACACAGGCAGGAACTGTAGCATCTATAGGATATGAATTTCTTTTAACCAGAGTGAAACCATATCTGTCAGTGCCAGCAAGTTTGAGGGGTATTTTTATTTATGCTTTATCTCATTTAAGATCCCCATGTTTATTGGAAGGGGACCACTGGCTCTATATTTGGTACAGGACCCAGTGATGCTGACAGTATTGTTAGATATGCAGTGAAGCAAAGAATTACAAATTGATGGACAATAAGAATTACTCTCCCATTTTGGCATGTTTGACCATTGGGAGGTTTAGACAGTGTCGGACTGGGACACCAGGGGCCCACCCAAAAACCTTTGACAAGGGCCCACCAATTAATCTTAGACCAGGGGCCCATTATTTTTCTTCCCTCTCCTCACTCAACTTCTATTCTCCTAGTCTCTTTTCTTTACATACTATACTCTTATTTTTCTATATTTAGCCTATTTGTTCTGATAAACAATAGGGAATGGCCATGGAAAAGGCCAAATGTTTAAGCAGCATGAGGGCCCACTGACACCTGAGCACCCACCGGGAGTTTTCCCGGTATCCCTGTGGGCCAGTCCGACACTGGTTTAGATAATTCTGAGCCATTAGTGGATTGAGTTGAATGCATTTCTGGTTGCGTTGTGCTAAAAGAAGCAATGCCACAGCTATTTTCAGCTTTGTCTAATTTATTCAGTTAGTTGGGTTGACTTTATGGAGAAATAGTTTGATACCATTTGCATGCACGCTTAATTCTCCGAGTGCCATACTTTATATGGAATTGTGATGCTTCAATTGGTCTGTAATGTGTGTAATATTACCGTCGGCATTGAGCCCCCATTTTATGATGGCCTTAGTGATTCCCGAGAACTGCGTTATTTTTTTTCAGGTGGCTTTGACTAACAGGAAAAAATGTGGGAGTACAAAGGGCTCCATCGTCCAATCAATGGATAGAATGCTTCTGCATATTTAGATGAAGCATTTTCACATAAGGGCTATTTTATCTTTCGAGACCTATAATGTTTAGGGGTGTTGTTTCCCTTTTAAGACAGTGAAATCCTATTGACTGGAATGTTTCTGCCATGTCATAACTTATCTGGCTCTTCTCATTTATCTCTGCTATCACCGTCTCTCCCTACAACAGGTCTGCCAGGCGGATGTCTAAGAAACATCGGCAGAAGATCCTCATAATGCATCTGGAAAAAGAGCCGCGCAAATCTAATACTCCACCATGCAAAAAACGAAAAGGGTACGTATGCCTATAGGCTAATGAAACTGCATCATCCCCAGTGACCACATTTTCAATTCTTTAGGAATGATTTGTTTCCATTCTTTGCAGGAGCCCAGTAACCCTGGCTGCTTACTTGCAGGAAACTGGAAATTTCTTGTGCAGCGGAGTTTTTAAATTAAATCCATGTCCATCATGGTACTTTGCTGTTAACTTGCAATTGATTACCTCACATAGTCATCAATGTACTTCGCTCATATTACATACGCAGACAAATTATACTCTCATCGTGGTCTCTGGTCCCCCTGCTTACATCCATCCAGCACTGGCTTAGAATCTACTGTGTTGTGTGTTTCTGCCAGTTGCAAGTTTGACTTCTGATTCTTCTTGAGAGACGGCACTAAAAAGATGTGACTGTTGGCGTAAGGGGTGCACTGATTTTCTACTACTTTCTTTTGCAGATCCAGTACTAAAGACAGACACGCTACCAGTAATCAGGGGCCAACCCACAAGCAGCCATCATGGCACCACCTCTCCAAAACCGAAAGCCCAACTGACCATGCCCTCAACTCCAACTGTACTGAAGTATGTCTGCGCTTGTGCCAGCCACTGAGTGTTTAATCTCAGCAGTTAGATAACTGATAGCAATAGTGTGACACAGCAATAGGGACCTTTTATGATAGGTTGGGACTCTTGACACAACAGGATGTGCCCCTGATTGGCTAATGTTTCTTTTCTTTTATAGCTAATAAACTGTAGGTAACCTAAGGAGGTAAACCTATTTTCCCATGAAGCAAGTTGTAGGGATACTGTAGCACTAGCTCAGCACTGCCCTGCCTTCATGATTGGCACTGTAAACTTACCATAGTGTTGTTCAAACTTAGAGTGGACAAGGGTCCGTGACCTATTTCCATAAGTCAATTAGCAGACTAGTAGTCATCACGACTTTTCACTTTCTTCCTTAGTTGGGTGCACGTCCCCAATGGCCACTTTCCACTGGCAAATACTGACAAAGAAGTGAGTCCAGCACCCGCAGTTGATAAAGACCCGCTTGATAAAAGACTCGCATGGTCTGAAACGTTGCTGTAATCCAACAAAAAGACCAGATTGTATCGGCCCATATTTTTCTTTGATATGATGTCACTCACATCCCTTGTCAATCGGCTGATTTTCCTTAAAACTATTAGGAAAAGTCAGTTATTTATGGGTCAGCTGTTAATTTCAATGTCATGGCAAATCCAAATTGATCTCATGATTGCCTTAATTTGCCAGGCGAGACGTAATGCCTTTTAAATTTGGAATATATCGTCTTTCCTCCAATTCATAGGTACCATAGCTAGTATGAAATAAATCTGAGAAAATCAGAAATGGACCCTAGCCGAGACTGAACTAACGCTCTCTCTGCTACCATAGGATGTATTCATCTGGCCCAGGAGCCTTCATCCACATTTACTTTTGCTTAAACTATCCTCGGGCACTAGAATAACCTGTGTTTGCTCTAAAACTATGCATATCTTTACAGAGTGGGGTCTGTACCTGCGGGGCAATCCCTACCATATATGATATTCACCTCTCCACCAGAATTATTCCCCTAATTCTCATCTAAATTATTTCCCCTGAAGTACTCTCTGCTCCTATCCCCATTTCCAAGATTAACATCTCCTCATCCTTTTTAGCAATCCTCTTCTCAAGCAGCGTACCATCATTCATTGAGGTGTCCCCATCCCTGGCAAAGACCTATAGCAATGGAAAAATCAGCCCAGTTTCTCCAAAAAAACCCAAATCCCTTCTCTTTTACAATCTCTTAGCCACACTTAACATACGTCATTCATGAAAAAGTTTGGGAACCCCTCCCTCAGCCTGCTAATTAATTTATTCCACTTTACAAATAAGCTCGTTAGCCTTGATCATAGGCAGGTGTGTCCAATCATTTAGAAAAGTACAGTACAGTATGTAGGAGTCCAGTTGCATTTTTGTTTGCTGCCCTTTTGAACAGTACAGTATGGGATCTCAAAGCAACTCTCAAAAGATCTTGAAACAAAGATTTTGAGTATCATGTTTAGAGAAAGCTACAAAGCATCTCGAGATTTAACTGTCAGTTTCAACTGTAAAAGAATGTAATCAGGAAAATGGAAGGCATAGGCACAGTTGCTTGTAAACCCAGGTCTTTGCAGGCCAAGAACATACAGGACGGCAATGCGGAGGATTGTTGAGAATGGTTACAGAACCTTCAAGATCCCTGCTGCGAGATGGTGATCTGTACATCATTCTACAATTCGACACATTTGCACAGGGAACATCTGTGATGAGAAAGAAAGCCCTTTCTTGTGCTCCGCAAACACAAAAGAGTCACTTTATTGTATGCAAAGCTCAATTTAGACAAGCCGCAGTCATTTTGGAACAAAGTGTTTTGGACTGATGAGACAAATTTAGTTATTTGGTCATAACAAAAACACTTTGCATGGCGGAGAAGCACAACTGCATTCCAAGAAAAATGACATGGCAATCTTCTATTGGCTAATCGCCATGTCATTGTTTTCAATGTCCTGATCAGATTTCCTAGTTGGGTCTGTCCTGGTGAAATTTGGACAGATGACGCCCTATATTAAGTGCTGATTGGACTTGACTTTTAAAATTCATCTGTTGGTTTTAAACCTGAAAAGTGAAAGAAGGATTTAAAAGGCAGTGCAGTTACTGTTGGCCCTAATCACACAGAATTTATCTATTCCACTTGGATTTATGAAACCTCCTACATAGTGAGATCAGGAGACTTTTCACAGGGGATAGTAAATTTACCAATGTGCTGAAAGTCAAAAGGAAGAATATGGCAGTTCAACCTCAGTCATTGTATGGTCAAATTCTTTGTGATGTTACCCCCGCCCTGCCCCAGGGTCCCCAGATGATTAACCTTGAGTTCAAGATGGTAGGACTACATCTGATGCAGTGTAGAGATGCCCTCACAGTACTGGTGCACATACACCGATTGCATCCACCCTCCATTAATAGTAATTCTCATCTCTCAAACACCCTGGGGGGGGACACATAAGAGATGGAGCTAAAGCCTGGATGGGTAGTTATTGGGACTGGATGGCAGATTTAGGATATGGATTTATTCCTGGGTATTTAGCAGGAAAAGCGTTTAGAGCTATAATATAGGTGGGTGCGACAATGGTCAGAGAGGAAAGTGCAAAAGGGAACAAAAACGGGTCTGGACAGCAATGCGCTGTTGATGTATCATCCTTGACCTAACCAACCTGTGCACTTACTCAGGCACAATATGGATTTTGTACCTTGGGCAGCCACTTCTTCGAATCCATTCAGCGGGGCAGGAAGCACAGTATATAAACAACCTTGTATAACTAGTGGTGAACAATAATCTCCCTTACTATTTAGAATGAAAAAGATCTCATTAGGCTCTCCACCTCATCAAAACATCTGGATGATTAAGGGTGATCCAACTGGTTCATCACTTGGTTCAATTTAAAGGCATCTTCTAAACCCAATAAGAGACATTGGTAAGATACTGTAAAAGCCTAGAGAATCCTTACACTTTTGTAGGCCTAGGTTCCCTGATTTTCACTTTTTGGTTTTTCTAAGTCTGATCTTATAGACTGCATCCCACAGTCACACCCCAGTAAGTAGCTTGAACTCCAGATGTACATCTGATCCTTGCTTCCAATTCTTTACACTTGTTTTGAGAGAAGAAAGTTACTTTAATGGAGAACAGATTTCCACGAAATACATCTCTTTTCCCTGGATATTTGTCTTTCACAAAAAATGCCATTAACTTCCTGCGTTTCCCTATCATAGCAGGGATGGATGACAGACAATTTTTCTCACTTGCTCCATTTACACCTTCAAAACTATGTAACTGATAAAAATTTTATTGAAAGATTCTCAACACATTTTGCTTTAACATGATGTGACAACTATTTGTGGCACACAGTGATGCCGAATCACTATCACAATATATTCATGCTCCTGCATTATAAAGAGCCTTCAGTCCTTATGCCTGCATTTCTCGGGATGAGGGTTGAGAGCAAACCTGGCTCCTACCATAAGAACACATTGATAATATTCCATTTATGGAAAGGTGCTAGGGATATACTGTACTTAAATATATTATTTCAGCTTCAGTTTGTATAATAAGTGGAATCATATCAAGATCTTAAACAGATCCTGTTTTCTGATCTCAGTCCGTTGAGGGCGGTACAACTGGGATTCAAGAGAAGAGAGAATCTAACATCACCATCCAAATAGCTAGAAACATATATAGCCATTCCCTCAGATTTTTTCGGAGGATCCACTCACCTTTGGTTAAGGAGAAGGAGTTTAGGGGTGGCTGAATTAAAGTGAGAAATCAGCTTATGGGAACAAACCGACTTGTTAGGTTTGGATTCCAAATATCAGGAGAGAGTCCCCACTGTCGGTAAGCATATTTTAAAGCAAAATCAACAATAAAATATCTTTTAGGGTGGTGGCAGACGGGGAGATTAATCACCCAGCAACAAATCTCTCGACTGCTGCGATAATGCTCTCCAAATGCCTTCATATTACAAAGTCACCGAACGTTGTCGCTCAAGGAAACTTCGGAAATTGAGGCGTTTGTTGCCATCCCCACTGGTGATTCGTATTGCTTGCAGCATGAAGGCATTACAGGAGAGATTAATCATCCACTGTAGAGAGATTTGTCACTGGGCGACTAATCTTCCCTGTCTGCCTCACCTTCAACAGAAAATAAGATAACAGGTATGAGATCCGTTTATCTGAAACCCATTATCCAGAGAGCTCCATATTACAGAATGGGCCATCTCCATAGACTCCACTTTTATCTAAATAATTCAGCTTTTTAAAAATATTCCCTCTATCATAAAACAGTAATTTGACTTGATCTCAACTAAGATATTTAATTATCCTAATTGGATGCAACAAGCCTAATGGATTTATTTAATGTTTTTTTCTTGATTTTCTAATAGACTTAGGTATGAGATCAAATTACCAAAGATCCCTTATGTGGAAGCCCAGGTCCAAGCCTTCTGGATATCAGGTCCATAGCTGTTACAGATAATCCATCTTATGTATCGCCGTTTAATCGCACATTGCCAGCGGGAAGGCAGTGCGGAAGAGATTAGTTGCCCCCAGTAGGGATTTTCGCTGGCTTAATCTCCGTCTGCTCCACCCTTAACAGAATGAGATTACAAATTACTTGTAATCCCATTTGCTGTATCGCTTTTTATCCACATTATAGAGAGATGCCAATCCTGCTTAGCTAGGTATTGAGTATTTTATCTAGTTATTCCTGGCACTAACCCTAGGCAGAGGTGCCCAAAGGTAGATTCAGGGATCTATCTGTAGACCTTTAGCTGGTGATCAATAGATCTCAAGACACGTTTGTTCAACAACAGCTTGATAAATCACCTCCTATATTTCATGTTTATCATGCATATTATTATGTTAAGGGAGAAAGGTAAAACAAGTAAGCCTTATAAGAAAGGGCCAACCTAATATACCAGTAACCCTCAAAGTAGTGCTGCAGTGAGTCCTCTTGTCCAAAGAAACACTTGCATTTTCTTTCCTTCTTGTGTACACATTGGAATTTCTGTATCAGACTTCCTGCCTTCAGCTTTATAACCTCCCTTGCCCGGGCAAAGCATTGCTCAGTTGGGGCTCCTCTCCCCCCCCCCGCCCTCCCTTCTCTGCTGTTTAATCTGAGCCAGAGCTATGAGTAGAACAGGGAGCGACTCAGAAGAAGTGATGTCACACCAAGCTAATACTGCAGCTGCTATCATAAACAAACAGAGAGTTATAATTTTCCCATAATCATCATTATGTGAATTTTTCGATGGAACAGAATGCTAACAATGCTTTTATGGATGTAGATGTATGGGCACTCCTGCCCTAGGGTCATCATTATAAGAATTCCAATACACGAGGATAAGAGGACTTCTTGTGAGCTTGGTCAGATGTGGGAGGGGAAAGAGATGCATTACTGACCATACAAATAATTCTTTCTCCTCCAAAACAACAGGGGAAGATGTTAGAGCTTGAAAGTAAGGATCACATTTACCATGGGGGTTCTGGCTACTTACTGGCATTTACAACCATGAGGTCGCGTACTATGAGTTCTGACTAAAGTGAGATATAGAGAACATAGGTCTAAAGAGTGATGAATTGTATGGTTTCTCAAAACATACAGTATATGTCAGGGTAAAAATGCAGATTAATTTATATAGACTTCTTTTGGTTTTACTTTGCCACTATTTTTCCTCATCATCCTTATCCTTACCCGATCTTTACTGCTGAGAACTTCACCACAAGGTTCAGGCCAGTGGACTTTGTGCAGAGATGAACTTCTCCGAAGAGCCCCCTGGCACACAAACAAAGACTGATTATTTCCAGGGATTTGGGCAGAATGGGAGAGAATATGTGTGGAATAGTAAGGCATCACATGGAAACAGAATTACTACTTGGCCCAATTCTACCTACCTAGAATATTTCCAGGGACCTTAGATTGTAAGTTCACTGGAACAGGGACAGATGAGAATGTGATAGGGACCTTAGATTGTAAACTTACAGGGTAAGGAACTGATAGGATTGTGATAGGGGCTTTCGATTATAAGCTGCACTGGGACAGGGACCTTAGATTGTAAACTCTCAGGGGCAGGGATTGATTGGTAATGTAATTAGAGGGCATAGATTGTAAGATCCCTGGGCAGGGTTATGTGATAGGGGCCTTAGACTGAAAGCTCCACTAGGCATGGACTTATGGAATGGAATAGGTACCTTAGATTGTAAGCTCACTGGTGCAGGGAGAGATGCAAATGTGATAGGGACCTAGAATTACTACATCACTGGGGCAGAGGCTTATGGAAATGTGATAGGGTCCTTAAATTGTAAGTGCCAATGGGCAGAGATAAGTGGGAATGTAATAGGGAACTTATAGATTGTAAGCTCCACTGGGCAGGGACTAGTGGGAATGTGATAGGGACCATGTATTGTAAGCTCCACTAGGCATAGACTAATGGGAATGAGATAGGGGCCTTCAATTGTAAGCTTTTTGGGATAAGGACCGATGGGAATGTTATACAGACTATAGATTGTAAGCTCCAATGGACAAGGACTAGTGGGAATGTGACAGCGAATTAGATTGTAAACTTCACTGGGGCAGGGACAGGAAGAAATGTATACTTGCCAAAATGTATATTTCCTCCTGTATTTCTACTGCTTCTGCTACTAGTAGGACAGTGGAGAAGAAAAAGCTTTAATAGTTTATCACCCTATTTGCGTACTGTGATAAAGTTACCTCTCTGTGCATTATATGCATTCCTGGTGTGTCCTGTGTTTTCCTGCCCCTACTAGGACTGGAGAGGCTGTTAGTTGTGTTCTCTTGGATCTGCTCTTCCACCGTGTCCTTACAAGGCAGTAGAGGGGTCAAGTAGAGGGACGGTTCAGCCCTCAGTGCTAGTACCCCCAATTTCTTGGCTTCATGGTCTTGAGTCCTGTTGGTCCTGTAAAGCCTTCCTCCTCTGTTTGACTGGACTGGCTGGAAGGAAACACAGTGTCTTTGAACCCAACTGTTGCCATGTTAAACACAGTTACTTTTAGAAACCCATTATTTGTATTCAATTTGGAGTGGATAGCCTCCTATACATAGTGCCATCCTGGACCTACTACAGTAGGGGGGGCATAACTACCTGTATCTCGTAGAACTGGTCTATGTCACGGCCGGCACCCAATACCAGAACAGGTGCTAAGTACCCTGGTCTCGGCTCGGCTTCACCAGTAGTGTGACCACTGTTGGGCTTCGGGAGGAGCCCTCAGCTTACTTGGGTGCCACCTGGACTTAACGAGGGGTACAAAGCGAGATGTTCTGGCTAGCAGAGGGGCACGGCAGGTAGAGAGTCTTTTGGGCCGAAGGTCACGGTACAAATGGAGCAGGCAAGAGAATCGTCAGACAAGCAGAGTCAGGCAGGCGGATATCAGAATCGTCAGGCAGGCAAGGGTCAAACCGGGTTGTCAATCAAGGGTTAAGCAGGAAGAGTTGTCGTAGGCAGGCAAGGGTCAGGATACAGATTTCAGAATAGTCAGGATACAGCAAGGTCAAAACACGGATAATCAGACAGACGAGATTCAGATCAGATGCACAAGGCTCAGGAAACCACTAGAAACAAGTTCTATCACGGGCACTGGCTGGGGATCAGAATGGGCTTTAAATACATTCGAATTTCGTGCCAAAACGTGCGCCAATGCGTGCTTGGCGTAATTGCGCCAGCGCGCCTGTACCTTTAAGGCACGCCGCGGCGCGCCCTAGAGAACCAAGATGGCGCCGGTGCTGGAGGCCGGAACAGGAGGCGCGGCGGCGTGGCGGCCGTCCACGCCGCCGCACCACTAGACCACCAGGTAATTTTATTACAGTCTAGTAATCAAAGGGAATAGTATTTAACTGGCTGCCGCTGAGGAGAGACAATGCATTGGATTTCTCACAACTTGCACCTGCCCTGGCTATGTAATTTATATAATCCCTACCCTCCCTTTCATGTTTACCAGACATAGTCCATGTTCAGTGGATTCCACCTTGGCACAAAGTTTAAAGAGCTTTGTGCATCTGATCTGAATCTCGTTCTGTCTGATTATCCGTGTTTGACCTTGCCTGTATCCTGACTATTCTGAAATCTGTATCCTGACCCTTGCCTGCCTACGACAACTCTTCCTGCTTAACCCCTTGATTGACAACCCGGTTTTGACCCTTGCCTGCCTGACGATTCTGATATCCGCCTGCCTCGACTCTGCTTGTCTGACGATTCTCTTGCCTGCTCCATTTGTACCGTGACCTTCGGCCCAAAAGACTCTCTACCTGCCGTGCCCCTCTGCTAGCCAGAACATCTCGCTTTGTACCCCTCGTTAAGTCCAGGTGGCACCCAAGTAAGCTGAGGGCTCCTCCCGAAGCCCAACAGTGGTCACACTACTGGTGAAGCCGAGCCGAGACCAGGGTACTTAGCACCTGTTCTGGTATTGGGTGCCGGCCGTGACATAGACACAGTTCTACGAGATACAGGTAGTTATGCCCCCCTACTGTAGTAGGTCCAGGATGGCACTATGTATAGGAGGCTATCCACTCCAAATTGAATACAAATAATGGGTTTCTAAAAGTAACTGTGTTTAACATGGCAACAGTTGGGTTCAAAGACACTGTGTTTCCTTCCAGCCAGTCCAGTCAAACAGAGGAGGAAGGCTTTACAGGACCAACAGGACTCAAGACCATGAAGCCAAGAAATTGGGGGTACTAGCACTGAGGGCTGAACCGTCCCTCTACTTGACCCCTCTACTGCCTTGTAAGGACACGGTGGAAGAGCAGATCCAGAGAACACAACTAACAGCCTCTCCCAGTCCTAGTAGGGGCAGGAAAACACAGGACACACCAGGAATGCATATAATGCACAGAGAGGTAACTTTATCACAGTACGCAAATAGGGTGATAAACTATTAAAGCTTTTTCTTCTCCACTGTCCTACTAGTAGCAGAAGCAGTAGAAATACAGGAGGGAAATATACATTTTGGCAAGTATACATTTCTTCCTGTCCCTGCCCCAGTGAAGTTTACAATCTAATTCGCTGTCACATTCCCACTAGTCCTTGTCCATTGGAGCTTACAATCTATAGTCTGTATAACATTCCCATCGGTCCTTATCCCAAAAGCTTACAATTGAAGGCCCCTATCTCATTCCCATTAGTCTATGCCTAGTGGAGCTTACAATACATGGTCCCTATCACATTCCCACTAGTCCCTGCCCAGTGGAGCTTACAATCTATAAGTTCCCTATTACATTCCCACTTATCTCTGCCCATTGGCACTTACAATTTAAGGACCCTATCACATTTCCATAAGCCTCTGCCCCAGTGATGTAGTAATTCTAGGTCCCTATCACATTTGCATCTCTCCCTGCACCAGTGAGCTTACAATCTAAGGTACCTATTCCATTCCCATAAGTCCATGCCTAGTGGAGCTTTCAGTCTAAGGCCCCTATCACATAACCCTGCCCAGGGATCTTACAATCTATGCCCTCTATTACATTACCATCAATCCCTGCCCCTGAGAGTTTACAATCTAAGGTCCCTGTCCCAGTGCAGCTTATAATCGAAAGCCCCTATCACAATCCTATCAGTTCCTTACCCTGTAAGTTTACAATCTAAGGTCCCTATCACATTCTCATCTGTCCCTGTTCCAGTGAACTTACAATCTAAGGTCCCTGGAAATATCTAGGTAGGTAGAATTGGGCCAAGTAGTAATTCTGTTTCCATGTGATGCCTTACTATTCCACACATATTCTCTCCCATTCTGCCCAAATCCCTGGAAATAATCAGTCTTTGTTTGTGTGCCAGGGGGCTCTTCGGAGAAGTTCATCTCTGCACAAAGTCCACTGGCCTGAACCTTGTGGTGAAAGTTCTCAGCAGTAAAGATCGGGTAAGGATAAGGATGATGAGGAAAAATAGTGGCAAAGTAAAACCAAAAAGAAGTCTATATAAATTAATCTGCATTTTTACCCTGACATATACTGTATGTTTTGAGAAACCATACAATTCATCACTCCTTTTAGACCTATGTTCCCTATATCTTCACTTTTAGTCAGACTCATATACTGCGACCCATGGTTGTATGCCAGTAAGTAGCTCAGAACCCCCCATGTAAATGTGATCCTTACTTTCAGCTCTAACACTTCCCCTGTTGTTTTGGAGGAGAAAGAATTATTTGTATGGTCAGTAAATGCATCTCTTTTCCCCCCCACATCTGACCAAGCTCACAAGAAGGTCTCTATCCTCGTGTATTGGAATTTCTTAAATGATACCCTAGGGCAGGAGTGCCCATACTCTACATCCATAAAAGCATTGTTAGCATTCTGTTCCATCGAAAATACATAAATACTGATTATGGGAAAATGTATAAGCTCTCTGTTTGTTTATGATAGCGCTGCAGTATTAGCTTGGTGTGACATCACTTCCTGCCTGAGTCTCTCCCTGTTCACTTATAGCTCTGGGCTCAGATTACAGCAGAGAAGGGAGGGCGGGGGGGGGGGAGAGGAGCAAACTGAGCATGCTCTTGCCCGGGGCAAGGAGGTTTAAGCTGAAGGCAGGAAGTCTGATACAGAAATCCATGTGTACACAATAGAAGGAAAGAAATGCAGTGTTTCTTTTGACAGAGGACTCACTGCAGCACTACTTTGAGGGTTTACTGGTATATTTAGGTGGCCCTTTCTTATAAGGCTTACTTGTTTTTACCTTTCCTTCTCCTTTAACATAATAAATATCATGATAAACATGAAATATAGGAGGGTGAATTTAGTCAAGCTGTTGGTTGACAGTGTCTTGAGATCTATTGATCACCAGCTAAAGGTCTACAGATAGATCCTGATCTACCTTTTGGGCACCTCTGCCCTAGGGTTAGTGTCCAGGAATAACTGTAGATAAAATACTCAATACCTAGCTAAGCAGGATTGGATCTCTCTATAATGTGGATAAAAAGCGATACAGAAAATGGGATTACAGTATTGTATCTCATTTCTGTTTAAGGGTGGAGGCAGACGGGGAGATTAGCCAGCGACAAATCTTCTCTACTGGGGGCAAACTAATCTCTCCGAACTGCCTTCCCGCTGGCAATGTGGATTAAACGCGATACATAAGATGGTATTATCTGTACAGCTATGGGACCTGATATCCAGAATGCTTGGGACCTGGGGCTTTCCACATAAGGGATCTTTCTGTAATTTGGATCTTCATACCTTAAGTCTATTAGAAAATCATGAAAAAACATTAAATAAATCCATTAGGCTTGTTTTGCATCCAATTAGGATTAATTATATATCTTAGTTGAGATCAAGTACAAATTACTGTTTTATTATTACAGAGAAAAAGGAAATTATTTTTAAAACTGAATTATTTAGATAAAATGGAGTCTATGGGAGATGGCCATTCTGTAATATGGAGCTCTCTGGATAATGGGTTTTCAGATAACGGATCTCATACCTGTATCTTATTTCTGTTGAAGGGTGGAGGCAGACAGGGAGATTAGTCGCCCAGTGACAAATCTTCTCTACAGTGGATGATTAATCTCCCTGTAATGCCTTCATGCTGGCAAGAATACGAATCACCAGTGGGATGGCACACAAATCGCTTCAGATTTCCGAAGTTTCCTTGAGCGACAACTTCGGGTGACTTTGTAAATATGAAGGCATTTGGAGAGATTAGTCGCCAGCAGTCGAGAAGATTTGTTGCTGGGTGATTAATCTCCCCGTCTGCCACCACCCTAAAAGATATTTTATTGTTGATTTTGTCTATTAAAATATGATTACCGACAGTGGTGGACTCTCTCCTGATATTGGAATCCAAACCTAACAAGTCGGTTTGTTCCCATAGCCTGATTTCTCACTTTATCAGCCACCCCTCAAACTCCTTCTCCTTAACCAAAGTGGAGTGGATCCTCCGAAAAATCTGAGGGAAGGCTATATATGTTTCCTAGCTATTTTGGATGGTGATTGCTAGATTTCTCTCTTTCTCTTTTGAATCCCAGTTGTACCTGCCCTCAAGGACGAGATCAAGAAAACAGGATCTGTTACAGATCTTGATATGATTCCACTATTATACAAACTGAAGCCTGAAATAAATATATTTAAGTACAGTATATCCCTAGACCCTTTCCATATAATTGGGAATATTATCAATGTTGTTCTTATGTAGGACCAGGTTTGCTCAACCCTCATCCCGAGGAATGCATGGACATAAGGACTGAAGGCCTTTATATGCAGGACATGATATATTGGTGGATAGTGATTCGGCATCAACTGTGTGCCACAAATAGTCTGCACCTCATTGTGTAAATGCAAAATGTGTTGAGAATCTTTCAATAAGAATTTTATCAGTTACATAGTTTTGAAGGTGTAAATGTACATAGTGAGAAAAATTGTCTGTCAGTCCATCCCTGCTATGATAGGGAAACCAGGAAGGTTAATGGCATTTTTGTGAAGACAATATCCAGGGAAAAGAGATGTATTTCGTGGGAATCTGTTCTCCATTAAAGTACTTCTTTCTCCTCCAAAACAAGTGTAAGAATTGGAAGAAAGGATCAGATGTACATCTGGAGTTCAGAGCTACTTACTGGGGTGTGACTGTGGATGCAGTCTATAAGTCAGACTTAAAAAGCCAAAAAGTGAAAATCAGGGAACCTAGGCCTACAAAAGTGTAAGATTCTCTAGGTCTTTACAGTATCTTACCATGTCTCTTTATTTGGGTTTAGGAGATGCCTTTAAATGAAATCCAAGTGATGAACCAGTTGGATCACCCTTATATCATCCAGATGTTTGATGAGGTGGAGATGCCTAATGAGATCTTTTTCATTCTAGAATAGTAAGTGAGATTATTGTTTCACCACTAGTTATACAATGGTTGTTTATATACTTGTGCTTTCCCTGCCCCTGCTGATGATGTCGGGAGAAGTGGCTGCCCAGGTACATAAATCCATATTGTGGCCTGAGTAAGGCACAGGTTGGGTTAGGTCAAAGGATGATAAACATTCAACAGCGCATTGCTAGTCCAGACCCGTTTTGTTCCCTTTCACTTTCTCTTCTTGACCATTGTGCACCCACCATATTATAGCTCTAAACCTTTTCTGCTAAATACTCCAGGAATAAATCCATATCCTTAAATCTGCCATCCAGTCCCAATAACTACCCATCCAGGCTTTAGCTCCATCTCTTATTGTGTCCCCCCCCCAGGGTGTTTGAGAGATGAGAATTACTAGTTAATGGAGGTGGATGCAATGGTGTATGTGCACCAGTACTGTGAGGGCATCTTCTACATTGCATCAGATGTATGTCCTACATCTTGACCTCAAGGTAATTCATCTGGGACCTGGGGCAGGGGCGGGGGGTAACATCACAAGAGTATTTTGACCATACAATGACTGAGGTTGAACTGCCATATCTTCCTTTTGACTTTCAGCCACATTGGGTAAATTTACTATCCCCTGTGAAAAGTCTCCCTGATCTCACTATGTATGGAGGTTTCATAAATCCAAGTGGATAGATACAAATTCTGTAGTGATTAGGGTCCAAAGTAACTGCACTTGCCTTTTAAATGCCTTCTTCACTTTTCAGGTTTAAAAATACCAACAGATGCATATTTTAAAAGTCAAGTCCAATCAGCACCTTATATAGGGCTGCCATCTGTCCCAAATTTCACCAGGACAGACCCAAACTAGGAAATCTGGACAGGACATTGAAAACAATGACATGGCGATTAGCCAATCGAAGATTGCCATGTCATTTTTCTTGGAATGCAGTGTGCTTCTCCCGCCATGCAAAGTGCTTTTTGTTATGACCAAATAACTAAATTTTTGTCTCATCAGTCCAAAACACTTTGTTTCCAAAATGACTGCGGCTTGTCTAAATGAGCTTTTGCATACAATAAGTGACTCTGTTTGTGTTTGCGTGAGCACAGAAAGGGCTTCTTTCTCATCACAGATGTTCCTGTGCAATTGTGCTGAATTGTAGAATGATGTACAGATTCACCATCTGCAGCAGGATCTTTGAAGGGTTGTCTGTAACCATTCTCACAATCCTCCGCATATGCCGCTCCTGTATTGTTCTTGGCCTGCAAGACCTGGGTTTTACAGCAACTGTGCTATGGCCTTCCATTTCCTGATTACATTCTTTACAGTTGAAACTGACAGTTTAAATCTCTGAGATAGCTTTTTGTAGCCTTTCTCTAAACCATGATACTCAACAATCTTTGTTTTCAGAATCTTTTGAGAGTTGCTTGAGGATCCCATACTGTCACTGTTCAAAGGGGCAGCACAACTTGCAACTGGACTCCTTAAATACTGTACTGTACCTTTTCTCATGATTGGACACACCTGCCTATGAAGTTCAAGGCTTAACGAGCTTATTTGTTGAAAGTGGAATAAATTATTATGCAGGCTGAGAGGGGTTCCCAAACTTTTTCATATGACTGTATGTTAGTGTGGCTAAGAGATTGGTATAAAGAGAAGGGATTTGGGTTTTTGGAGAACTGGGCTGATTTTTCCATTGGCTATAGGCCTTTGCCAGGGATGGGGACACCTCAATGATGATGGTACAGCTGCTTTGAGGAAGAGGATTGCTAAAAGGATGGAGGAGATGTTAATCTTTGAATGGGGATAGGAGCAGAGAGTACTTCAGGGAAGATAATTTAGATGAGAATTAGGGGAAAATTCTGGTGGAGAGGTGAATATCATATATGGTAGGGATGCCTCCGAGGTACAGACCCCACTCTGTAAAGATATGCATAGTTTAGAGCAAACAAGGTTATCAGTGCCCGAGGATATGTTTAAGCAAAAGTAATGTGGATAAGGCCCTGGGCCAGATGGAATACATCCTATGGTACAGAGAGAGCTTAGTTCAGTCTTCGCTAGGGTCCTATTTCTGATTTTCTCAGATTTATTTTCATCTAGCATGGTACCTATGAATTGGAGGAAAGCTGATATCATTCCAATATTTTAAAAGGCATTACAGTCTCGGCCTGGCAATTATAGGCAATACATGAGATCAATTTGGATTTTGCCATGACATTTGATACAGTGACCCATAAATAACTGCTTTCTATAGTAAGGAAACAGCCGATTGACAAGGGATGTGATTGTGACATCATACAAGAAAATATGGGATACAATCTGGGTCTTTTTTGTTGGAAAGGAGTGTCAAAAGATAGGGATCAAACAAGACATCAAAAGAGGAGAGAAAGTAGGAAACGGAAAATGCTGTGTTGCGAGGTATATCATATCCATAATGTAGACCAACGCGGCTCTTAAGAAGCAATATGTAGTGGAAAAGACGGCAAAATACAGAACATATTGAATGGTTAAAGTGTGAAGCAAGATTGAGAAAGAAGAATAAAGAAAAAACGGAACGAGAGAGGATAATGGAAACAAAGAAAAATAAAAAAAAGAAGAAAATTCGAAAATATACACAAAAAATAATTAAAATTAAAAAATAAAAAACAAATAAAAAATAATCAGAAAAAATAAAAATTAAAATAGAAGTATTAAGGAGAATTGAATCCAAAGTTGGGTATGAATGAGCAGCAGAGTGAGCTCTATATAAGTCCATTAACAAGGTCCGTGTCTATTGTTAATTAGCTCTCAGCCAACTTTGATCTAATCAATTAGCTGCAAGGTTACAGGTATAGATTGTGTTGGCTGGCAATTTGCATTCCATTGAATATCACCGCTATTACCCTTCCTCAACATGAATGAATGCCGCTGGGCATTCATTACCCATGTGGTAGGGTCTATCGTTGTTCCTTATTATCGGAAATATTTAAAAGGGTACAGTTGATTGTTAATTAGCTTTCTGCCAACCTAGTTCAGGTGAAATACACCGCATTCCAGGTATATACTGTATTGTTTTGCTGCAATTCACAAGTCCCTTTGCGATGCCCGCAATTACATTTCCTCGATGTTACTGCTGGCATCCATTAGCCATGTGTAGGATCAATCGTTGTTCTTCTTGCAGGCCTCCAAAAGTCTGGAGGTTTTTCTACTTCATGTGTACTTTGGGTATACATCGCCTTGTTACGTCACCATTTATAGGACCATCACTGAATAAGGTCCGTTAACAATAGTGCGTTTCTTCACTGTCTGGTGATGATGAATGTCAGTAACTTTAATTGTAGATAGTAAGCCGTATATCGATCATCAGGCATCTATTGAGTGTGTTGGGAAACTGGTCAGACGTACGTTAGATTAGCCGACATCCCAAGTGTGTCCCGTAGTTATTTCTGTCCGTGCATGGTCCACGGGATGTGTAGTCATTCGATAATTCCATGTTCATGGTAATCTCCGTAGTTGAGGAAGCCAGAGGGTTAACTGAAATCTGTAAAAAAATATATACATGGGCGAATAAATAATCCAAAGCGGAAAAAATTAGTGCTGAAAATCTGGAAAAAATAATAACACAAATAGACACATGTCTGGAATAATGGAACTGAAAAATGGAACTGGAAAATGGAGTTCACTCACGTGTGAAAAATCACTATGGAAAAGGAAAGTGAAAAGTATATAACAAATGGAAAAATACAAAAAATAAAAATGGAAACGAAAAAATGAAAACTGAATAATGAAAAATTTAATAATGAAAAAAAATTGAAAATGAAAAAAAAAATGTTGGGGTCACAAAAATGAAGAATATAAACAGAACTCAGGACAAGAACCGAGTTAATACAGAGAAAAAAGGGAGAAACGGAAAATGTAGTTAGAAAGGAGGTGGGGTCAGTCAATCTGGATAGATACACGCCCCCCGGTCACCTACAGATGGAGTGTATAGAAAACAAAAATACATGTGACTGTTATTGGGGAAATACTTTACACACTTTAAACCATTCTATATGTTCTGTATTTTTTCGTCTTTTCACAACATGTTGCTTCTTAAGAGCCCGCGTTCGTCTACATTATGGATTGATACACTTCGCAACACAGCGTTTTCCCATTCCCTACTTTCTCTCCTCTTTTGATCTCTTGTTTGATCTTTTGACACTTTGCAACAAAAAAGACCCAGATTGTATCCCCATTGAGCTACACTATGATAGAACAGTTTTATTGTTGTTACATTTATCTGAGACACACAGTGAGACTGATAACACGCGTATCAGCGATTAACGATTAATACTAACTTACTTCGTGCCCTAAGCTATGTACATTAGTTATGTTGTGTTTGTACAAATATTTCTCACTTCTTTAACAGTATTTTTTCTTGTATTTTTTCTGTATTGATGTACAGATTACATCCACTTCCCATTGTCAATCGGGCTGTTTTTCTTCCCAGCCACACCATGTATTTAATCAGTTTGTTTAATCTCCCCTCACTAGAAAGGACTGTTGTATCCGTTTCAAGTGAGTATCCAGCCAAAGGCCAACCGATTATTTTGGCTATATGCGGGTTTGCATGGTTAAAATATATATACACCACGTATCAAGGAACCGCACTCCCATATAAAACTCATTTATTTGTGTTGTACCAATTTAGATCAGTTAACAATATCTGTACAGGAGGAAAGGCGTCCTAACCAAGGACCGAAACGTTAAGCGACATTGGTACAACACAATAAACAATTGAAGTTTTATATGAGTGCTGGTTCCTTGAATACGTGAGTTTTGTATATATTACAGTATGTTATATTGTCATAAAAAAATTCAATGAACCCACCTGGAGAGTACACCCAGTGCTGCTGTCTTATATTAATATATATATATATATATATATATATATATATTATTATATATATATGAAAATATTACTATAAATACCGCACATAATACCCCCAGAACCATCAACTAGTTGTGTGGTCCCCAGCCGGCTCATGAGATCAGCCGTCGGTGTTTCCTCCACAGCAGAGTGAATGAACATGATTGTAGGATTAGTAGGTCAATGAGTCAAGCATGGCAAGACTACTGCACATGGGATGAGGGCACAACAGTCTATCCCACCCCAATGCTTGCCCTGCAAGGAAAGAGCCAAAATATCTCTGTTATCTCTCTCTTTTTT